>NW_021143855.1:0-25760 GCF_004193775.1 Glycine soja | reverse complement strand
TTTTGATCTTTCCAAAAGCCTCTTGGCAATCCTCATTCCACCGATCAGTTTGGTTTTTGCGCAAGAGTTTAAACAACGGCTCACAAATGGCTGTGAGCTGCGATATGAATCTGGCAATATAATTCAAGCGCCCCAGGAAACCTCGGACTTGCCTCTCTGTACGGGGTTCCGGCATCTCAAGGATAGCCTTCACTTTTTCGGGGTCTACCTCTATCCCTTTCTGGCTTACAACGAAACCAAGCAATTTCCCTGATTTGACCCCAAAGGTACACTTAGCGGGGTTCAACCTTAATTGATATTTCTTAAGCCTTTCGAACAACTTCCGCAGGTTGACAAGGTGTTCTTCCTCAGATTTAGATTTAGCAATTATGTCGTCCACGTAGACCTCGATCTCTTGATGCATCATATCATGGAACAAAGCTACCATGGCCCGCTGATAAGTTGCCCCGGCATTCTTGAGTCCAAAGGACATCACCTTGTAACAGAACGTTCCCCACAGGGTGACGAAAGTAGTCTTTTCCATATCCTCGGGTGCCATCTTTATCTGAATGTAACCGGAGAAACCATCCATGAAGGAAAATAAAGCAAAATTGGTCGTGTTATCTACGAGGATATCGATGTGTGGTAGCGGAAAATTGTCCTTGGGACTGGCCCGATTCAGGTCCCGGTAATCTACACACATTCGTACTTTCCCACCCTTTTTAGGAACTGGTACGATGTTGGCAACCCATTCTGGATACCGAGCGACGGCCAGAAATCCAGCGTCAAACTGCTTCTTCACTTCTTCTTTTATCTTCAAGGACGTTTCGGGTTTCATCCTCCTCAATTTCTGTTTTACTGGGGAACACCCGGGATGCAGAGGCAATCGGTGCTGCACAATGTCAGAACTCAAACCGGGCATATCTTGGTATGACCAAGCAAAGATGTCTTGGTAGTCTTTTAGCAGGGTTATTAATTCTTCACGGATAGGTGCGGTAATGCCTGCACCTATCTTTACTTCCCTCTTTCCACTGCCAATTCCCAAGTCTACTAGCTCTGTTTCTTCTTGATGAGGCCCCATTTCTTGATCCTCATGGGCAACCATCCTTTCTGGTTCCGAAGGAAGTCCCACCCCCTCATCTCCTTCATCTTCCGTTTGGTTCATTTCTTGCTCGAAATTGATAGACGGGTCCCAGGTATTAGTACCTTCGGGGGACTCGTCATCGGATCTGCCGTTTCAGAAAAAGAAGTAAACATGCAAATGAATGAGAATGGGTAGAGACCAGGAACAGATGAAGAAAGATCTTTGTATTATAAATTCAACGACAAAAGACACAAAGCCTTAACAAAATGAAAACTCTAAAGCCTAGGCCCAACTATAGAGCTTTTAAAACCGTAAAGGTTTACATTATGCTTGTTGTGTAAATGCCGGGGCGTTCCTCCACCCGCCAATTTCCCAGCTGGAAATCAGGAGGGCATGGTCGGACCAAATCCAGAGTTCTTGGAACATCATCTTCACATATCGCGACCACTTGACCTTCGTCTCCCAGACCCGCACTTATAAAGCTTCTACTTATGTGGCAGGGCGGGCTTCCTTCACTTTCTTGTCTCCAACGCGAGCTCTGACCACTGTCCTTCCTTCCTGCGGTGCTTCTTTTCATGTCCGCTTGAGTGGGCTTATAGCCTAAACCATATTTCCCACGATTTCCTTGGGTTTTTATCAGGCTAGTTATGCCGCCATTGTCTTTGCCTAAACCCATCCCGGGTTCATAACCGTTCCCCAACATAACTCGGGCCATCATTACCGCCGCATCGGACAGACAAGGTTGCCCAAAGAGGGAGTCCACGGAGGAAATGCTAACCACCTCAAAAGACTGGAAAGCGGTTTCTAACGATTCTTCTGCGGCTTCCACATAAGGCATGGAGGATGGGCAGCTTACCAAGATATCTTCCTCGCCTGATACGATGACCAAGTGCCCCTCCACTACGAATTTCAGCTTTTGGTGGAGTGTAGAAGGCACAACTCCCACTGAGTGGATCCACGGGCGCCCCAACAGGCAGCTGTAGGGGGGGTTAATGTCCATTATCTGGAAAGTGACTTGACAGGTGTGAGGGCCTATTTGTACTGGGAGATCGATCTCTCCCCTAACCTCTCGGCGAGTGCCGTCGAAGGCCCGAACCACCATTGAACTTGGTTTTAAATGGGAAGCATTGAATGGTAACTTGTCCAAAGTGCTCTTAGGCATCACGTTTAAACTGGAACCATTATCGATGAGTACCTTGGCCACGATATGGTCCATACACTTGACTGATACGTGTAAAGCCTTATTATGCCCTCTCCCCTCGGCGGGGATTTCTTCTTCGGCGAAGGCAAGATAGTTGTTGGCAGTGATATTGTTGACCAGCCCTCCGAAACCTTCTACCGAAATATCTTGGGCCACGTGAGCCTCGTTCAGCACTTTTACTAGCAGAGCCCGATGAGGCTCGGAGCTCATAAGTAACTCTAGCAGCGAGACCCTAGCCGGGGTTTTGTTGAGCTGTTCGATAACCTTGAATTCGCTCTGCTGAATTATCCGAAGGAACTCGCTGGCTTCCTCTAGCGACACCTCCTTTCTACCATCCCTTTTCTCTGGGGGCCCCTTTGCCGGCATATCTTTACTCGAAGCGTGGGGTGCTTCGCCATCTTGTTCTTCCACCACTTTTCCTTTTCCTTTGACGTCGGCGGGTTGGACTGGTAGGTCCGGAGGTGCGAACACACGACCACTACGGGTCACACCGCTCAGCCCCGTGATATTTGTTACTTTAGCTGACAGCGAGCTGACGTCAGTGACTTCTTCTTCCTTCTTCCCCGGAGGTGTATATCTCCACGGGACCGCGTGACTATTCTGGTACGGGAAAGGAACAGGTTTGACCATTAAGGGATGCCCGGGCTTTTGCGAGGCTGCACTTTTAGTGAAGTATATCACCAAGGGTTTGGGCTTCGCAATACCGCTCCCCTCCGTAAATTGCATGCATATATGCGGCTCTTCTTTTCCTTTAATGCCGACTTCTAGTCGACCTTGGTCTATCATCCGTTGTAACAATTCCTCTACTTCCAAACACGTCTCCATGTCATGCATCTCGCCGGGATGTAGCAGACAGGAATCCTCCTTACACCCACCATGGGGAATTACACCTCCCTTCTGTAGGGCCTCAAAGATAAACCTCCTAGGGGTTGCCATATCTCTCAACGGTTTAGACCTGTGGGGCCTATCGGATTCAACTGCATTAACTGCCCCCCCTCCATGATTGGCGAGCGGGTTGGTCCTCACATTGGGCCGATCCTCTTGGAAAGTCAGCCATCCGGCATCCATTAGATGTTGGACCTTGTATTTAAGGGCCAAGCATTTTTCGATGGAATGCCCCGGGGCGCCCCCATGGTACTTGCAAGTTGCATTAGGGTCATACCACCTCGGGAAAGGGGGTTCGAAGACCCTTCCGGGAGTTACCACGGCCAAATGATTGGCGATGAGGGATGGTAGAAGATCTTCGTACGTCATTGGGAGCGGGGTGAATTCCGGCAACGGCCTCGGAGGGCCGTTCCTTGTCGTGTTGGAATTACCGGCTGGTCGAGTCGCGTTCGGAGTTGGAACTTGGGGAGCTTCCCTCTGGGTGGGTGCCTTAGGCTGCACGGGTGTTGAGCTAGAGGCGTTCCCAGCATGAGCCGAGAAGCTTGGGTGATGTTGCGCGTACTGATGGGTACCATGAGGTGTTTGCTGGGGTTTGACCCATGCGGGTGTTGAAGAGACGGCATGGGCATCTCCTTCCTTCCTTTTTGCCCCTGTTGCCCCGATTCTCTTGGCGTTCACGTTTGTGGAGGAAACGTAATCAAACTTTCCTCTCTTCAATCCCACCTCGATTCTTTCCCCGGCAAACACCAGATCCGCAAAGCTGGACGGCATGTAACCCACTAGCTTCTCATAGTAGAACACTGGCAGAGTGTCTACCATCATGGTGATCATCTCTCTCTCAACCATGGGAGGAGCTACTTGTGCCGCCAAATCCCTCCATCGCTGCGCATATTCTTTAAAGGTTTCACCCTCTTTCTTGAACATATTCTGCAGTTGAGTACGGTCCGGAGCCATATCAGAATTGTACTGATACTGCCTTAGGAAGGCGGTAATCAGATCCTTCCAAGTACGGATACGGGAAGCTTCCAAATTAGTGTACCACACTACCGCAGCTCCGGCCAGGCTATCCTGAAAGAAGTGTATCAACAGCTTTTCATCTTTAGAATGGGCGCCCATCTTACGGCAGTACATTTTGAGGTGGTTTTTGGGACAAGTCGTCCCTTTATACTTGTCGAAGTCCGGCACTTTGAACTTCGGGGGAATAACAACATCGGGTACTAAGCAAAGATCCGTCATGTCTGCAAACGGATAGTCCCCAAATCCTTCCACAGCCCTCAATCTTTCCTCAAGGAGATCGAGCTTCCTCCTTTCTTCAGTTGCCGGGGGCGGCCCTTCCATAGACAAAACTATTGGCGGTGCTGCGATGTTGGGTTGAGGCAATGTGCCTGGTGCCGGCCCTTCGGGGATCGGGGGATAGAACTCGACATCCCTTCGAGCGTAATCTTGAGGGTCTTTGTGGACTTCGTCGGGCTGCTGAGGAGGCTCTCTTTCATGGACGGGAGCAGCAATGTGGCCCGCATCTTCTTGCAAGACGGGTGGTGAATAGTTGGGCGGCAATCCATAAGGGTAAGCCGCTCGGTTGTATCCCAGGTGAGGGCTGCCATCGTGTCCCAGTGTGTCCCTTCCCCGTCCTACTATGTTTGAGGGAGGATGGTGCGTAGTTGCCAAGGGAGTCGGGTCTGCTTCGGCAGCCGAACTGACAGCGGCGGCGGTGGCCGCGTTCTTCTCTATGAGCTGCTTCATACCTAACATGGCCTCCATCATGGAGGCCATTTGTTCTTTCAGAGCCGACATGTCGGCTTTCATCTGTTCCTGTGTCTCCTCTTGATCACCCATCGTTCTAGATTTGGATCTGGTGCGATAGGGATCCCTTGCGGCGCGTTTAGTTATAGTGTTTTCCCTAAAAAACCAAACGTGAGGAGTGGGTAAAGAAAGAAAATGCATGCTAGAGATGAGATGTAGGGGTGATTTGATTTGCACAAGCTTTTGGAGTAGAAACATGGGACCAACTCATTTTATTTCAAAAAAAGAAATCATATCTAGTCAAGGTCTGAGAGACCATACAAGTTTCCTAACGATTTCTAATTATGTGGGCCATTAAGTCTATCATATGCTGACAATAGCCGAGAAGCCCATGAATCTCTTCGGGGGCGGAGTAGGTGTCTGCCATCGCCTTGGCCTTGGCTAACAATCGGGGAAGTTCTTGACTCCCGTTCAAGGTAAGAGCAAACCGATCCATCCACATGGTTGCCTCTTGGTGTAAAGAGTCGATCACCCTTCCTCTAGCCTCTTTTTCCGCATATACTTGGGCATACTCATCCGTGATTCTATGCTCGTGGGCCGTGGCTAGACCCAACTCTTCTTGGTACTTGGCGATGATAGCTAACATGTTGGTTTCTGTCTCGCATAGATGCTGAGACAAGCTTCTTTTGGACCTTGAACAAGCAATCAACTCCTCTTTCAGAACCATGCTATGTGCTCGCGACTGGTCCCTTTCTTCCCTTCGCAACTTGAGTTCATTATTGCTACCCCATAGAGCTCCGCGAAATTTGTTCCGGCCATACTCTACCTTGCGAGCCCTCTTGGTCTCTTGTTCAAGGGCTCTTGCGGTAATTGCATTCTCTTCCCGTAACCCGGCGCACTCCTTCCGAACGTGTGTAGCAGCCAACTTGAACTTCTCCTTGGCGAGTTTTGCCTTTCCTAACTCGCTTTTGAGAGCTTGGACTTCTTCGTCCTCTTCCGGTGCTTCAAAATTCTCTTCGCTGACGACTTTTAACTTGGCGAGCCAATCTAAACCTCGTATGCGAACTTTCAGCCATTTGTGGTACCCACCAATGATGCCATTACGAATGCCTCTAAGCTCTTGATCTTTCCTTAACGGGGTTTCCCATGCCTTATGGATTCTTTGTATAGTCTTGGAATTTTGTGCGCCGAGATCCCTCACAAGGAAGGGAGACATGCTTTCTTCCGTCGGTGCTCCCCTCATGGGGTACCCTAGTTGTCTTATAGCGAGCGTGGGATTGTAATTAATACAACCCCTCGTCCCTACCAGCGGAATGTTTGGGTATCTTCCACATGAGGAAAGGACTCCTTCTTTTCCTTCCTTCCATCGGGGGAACCAACTGATTGTTCTACCTCCTATCCCGGCCAAGAGCTGGTCCCAATCTATTCTCCTCTTTTCAGTACATGAGCGATGGCTCAGGAGCGGACATGGATGCCTTGTGTCTTGTTGGAACAAGTGTGAAACCAACCAAACACAGAGGGCGGGTAAGCAACAGATGATCCGTGCGCTACTCTTTTCGCACCTTCGGTCAAATGTGTCAAATAGATCCGCCAAGACAGCTACCACCGGACTTTCCTTGCTATGGTGGTAGGCAATGAAAGCGTCGATTGCTGCTAGGTCTATCAAACCATCCACGTTTGGAAAGAGGACGACCCCAAAAATTAGCAAAGCTAACACATCCATAAACGGGACCCAGTCTCCTTGATTGGCCATACCCCTCGCCTTGTCTTCTAGGTACTTCTGTGGCAGGCCCGCTATGCCGTTCCGAGTCTGCTTTATGCGGTCCAAACCTCTGGCTGAATCCTTGACCACAGTTGCAATTCTGCTCAAAGAGGGGAGACACCCGGAGGAAAGATATGGTTTCCTTCCCCCGAGAGGACATCCTAGAATTTCCTCAAATTCTTCAATGGTTGGTACTAATTGGAAGTCCCCGAATGTGAAGCATCTCAAGGGCTGGTCGTAGTATTGGGTAAGTGATGCAATGGCTTCTATGGACACCTCTGCTATGGTCAACTCTAAGATCTTTCCGTAAGTCTTGCGGAAGGCTTGCATTTGGAGGGGTTCCATCAACCGCCCTAATTCCTTGATGCTGGTGGTATCTGGGCTTTTGACCTTGACTTGGTAGAACCTCTTGCCGGTTTGATTTGTTCCCATGCTTACTAAAGTGAGATAAAAGCTGGTGCAAATCAAAACTCCGATATCTCATGGGTGGAATGGATGAATGCATGATGGAATGCATATGACACAGATGCAATCTAGGAATGCGGGGGTCCGGGGAATTTGTCCCCTTCTTAGATACGACGTCTAGGGGTAGCAAAATGCCCCCCAACGCACGTTTTTAAGAAGGCGACACGGACCCTCCGTTGGTTTGTTTACAGTAGGGATCAAGACAGAACCCATATGCAATGCCTATGCAAAAGACACAATGCGGGAATGTACACAGTATGACAATATTTACTGAACATAAGCAAAAGGGTATATGATACTCATGCATGGCAGTGTGAAAAATGGCACGCAGCGTGTTTGCTTCGTGCCCCTATTTAAGGGACCTATAAGGGAGAGAACTAACTAGGCTTTTAGCAATAATCCCCAAGGTAGTTATATCTCTCTTGATGGTTTCTAGAGGTATCATCCCCTTTGAAGAACATATTGTAGCAGTAGGGACTACTAGCAACAATAAGTTTTCAAAGAGAAAAGCTCTAGATGAGGGTTCACTGTAATCAAGCAAGTCGGAGACCTAGCATGATCACAGATTCACCTCCACTCCTTATGTTCCCATGAACCCGGGTATAGGGCCCTTTTTCACTCACAGTGTGTGCAAATAGTGTTGGTGTTTGTGTGCATCAAATGAATAAATATTTACCTATGCATACATTTTAAAATACACTAAAAGCAACAAATAGTTTATATACACAAGAACATAAGACAAATAAAGGGAAACCAACAAAGGAGAAAGTTATGATAAAACATTGCACAAGATTAAATGGCCTAACTCTCTAAAAAAAGTCCCCAGTGGAGTCGCCAACTGTCGCAACCTACCCTTCGGCGGGAGGGCGACGCGAGACTCGCGGGATGCGTGTTCCACGAAAGGAATACGCGCGGAGTCGCCACCAACGTTTATTTGAGGAAAACGTCGGAAAAACCGGAAAAGACGTGATCTACGAACTTTTTAGTGAAAGGTTCGGGAGTTGTATTTACGCACGGGGAAGGTATTAGCACCCCACACGTCCGTCCCGAGGGACGGCAGCCTTTAATCGAATGTGCAAACATGACTTTGATTTTTATGTTCCCTTTTATGTTCTTTATATCCTTTATACCCTTTTTATATTTTTTTTCTTTTTTGTGGTCGACAAGGGTGTTTCCCTTTGCTCCTACGTATTCCTCAATTTGGGATGAGAAAATCAGACCTACGTAGTTCTTTCTTATCAAGTGATTCTTTTTTACTTAAGTGGTGATCATTTTAAGGCGTTGGACCTTAAAAATGATCCATTTTACTTAGCGAGAAATTGAAATGACAAACTTCAAAAGCCTATTTTTGTGGACGAGCTTGACTAGGCGAGTTGATTTTAGCCTTAGTTTCACTTTAGTTATTAATCAATTCGGTTAAGAATGAGAAATCCCAAAGAGAAAACGTCCGATTGATTTTCCGCTTTATTTTACTAAAAGGTATATTTTTTTGTTATTATATTATTATTTTATCTCTTTTTGATTTCCAACGTGGTTACGGCACGACCGAACGGTCGGAATTGATTTTAACCGAAGTTAATGGATAATACAATTCAAACGTTCGGTGGAAATTTATTTTATTTTTAAGTTAAGCGAGAAACGACTTAAGTAAAATGGCTTAAGCACGTCAACAGGGGGTATAAAAAGTAAACAAAACGAGAATAAAAATGCATGAAACACAATGTGGACCACTACGGGCACATAGAATGAATTGAAAAGCTTGGTTCGAGGTACTTACCCGTTGAAGATCGAAGAACGATGAAGAACGAATAAAGAACGTCGAAGAACGAACGAAACCTTTGCGAGATTCCTCACGGAAAACGTTACGGAAACGTTTCGGAAGCGCCTCGGCTTAGATTTTCTTCACGGAAACAATTTTTCCAAGCAATTTCCAAAGAGGGAGAAGTGCCTAAAGGGCTGGGATCCTTTTCTTCTTCATTTTCTCCCCTATTTATAGCAAAATAGGGGAGATGCTTGCCGCCCAGCTCGCCCAGGCGAGCTCAGCTCGCCCAGGCGAGCAGGGTTGCTTCCTCCAGAAGCAACCGCCTTCTGGAGGAACCTTCTGGAGGGCCCAAATGGGCCTGGGTGCTATTTGCACCCCCATTTTTACTAAGTTCACCCCCTCTGCTGTTTTTTGGTGATTCTTTTTTCGTAAAGTTACGGAAACTTACGAATTTCGTAACGATACTTGTTTTCTTTCCGTAATTGTTACGGAACCTTGCGGATTACATAATCATCCCCTTTTTGACTTACGGAATGTTACGGAACCTCACTTAATTATGCAACGACGCTTCCTTTTGATTTCCGGTGTGTCACGGAAACTTACGGATTGTGCATCAATATTTTTTTGGTTTTCCGGCATGTCCTGAAATTTCACAAATTGCCTAATGATGGGTGCCAAGCACCTCACGAGGACCAAAGAATGGTCGCACGTCATCGAGCAAAGGTTCCCGGACGAAATTAGGGTATGACACGCGTAATATATCGAGACGCACGAAATTGAATGTTGAAGCTCTGAGCCAATAAAAACGACAATCACTTTTTACTCGGATGTCTGATTGAGGCTCGTAATATATCGAGACGCTCGAAATTGAATGTTGAAGCTCTGAGCCAATACAAACGACCATAACTTTTTACTCGGATGTCTGATTGAGTCCCGTAACATATCGAGACGCTCAAAATTGAATGTTGAAGCTCTGAGCCAATTCAAACGAAAATAACTTTTTACTCGGATGTCTGATTGAGTCCCGTAATATATCGACATGCTCGAAATTGAATGTGGAATCTCTGAGCCAATTCAACGACAATAACTTTTTACTCGGATGTCTGATTGAGTCCCGTAATATATCGAGACGCTCGAAATTGAATGTTGAATCTCTGAGCCAACTCAAACGACAATAACTTTTTCCTCGGATGTCTGATTGAGTCCCGTAATATATCGAGACGCTCAAAATTGAATGTTGAAGCTCTGAGACAATACAAAGGACCATAACTTTTTACTCGGATGTCTGATTGAGGCTCGTAATATATCGAGACGCTCGAAATTGAATGTTGAAGCTCTGAGCAAATACAAACAACCATAACTTTTTGCTCGGATGTCTGATTGAGGCGCGTAATATATCGAGACGCACGAAATTGAATGTTAAAGCTCTGAGCCAATAAAAACGACAATCACTTTTTACTCGGATGTCTGATTGAGGCTCGTAATATATCGAGACGCTCGAAATTGAATGTTGAAGCTCTGAGCCAATACAAACGACCATAACTTTTTACTCGGATGTCTGATTGAGTCCCGTAACATATCGAGACGCTCAAAATTGAATGTTGAAGCTCTGAGCCAATTCAAACGACAATAACTTTTTACTCGGATGTCTGATTGAGTCCCGTAATATATCGAGATGCTCGAAATTGAATGTGGAATCTCTGAGCCAATTCAACGACAATAACTTTTTACTCGGATGTCTGATTGAGTCCCGTAATATATCGAGACGCTCGAAATTGAATGTTGAATCTCCGAGCCAACTCAAACGACAATAACTTTTTACTCGGATGTCTGATTGAGTCCCGTAATATATCGAGACGCTCGAAATTGAATGTTGAATCTCTGAGCCAACTCAAACGACAATAACTTTTTCCTCGGATGTCTGATTGAGTCCCGTAACATATCGAGACGCTCGAAATTGAATGTTGAAGCTCTGAGCCAATACAAACGACCATAACTTTTTACTCGGATGTCTGATTGAGGCTCGTAATATATCGAGACGCTCAAAATTGAATGTTGAAGCTCTGAGCCAATGCAAACGACAATAACTTTTTTCTCGGATGTCTGATTGAGTCCCGTAACAAATCGAGACCCTCGAAATTGAATGTTGAACCTCTGAGCAAATTCAAATGACAATAACTTTTTTCTCGGATGTCTGATTCAGTCCTGTAACATATCGAGACGCTCGAAATTGAATGTGGAATCTCTGAGCCAGTTCTAACGACAATAACTTTTTACTCGGATGTCTGATTGAGTCCCGTAACATATCGAGACGCTCGAAATTGACTGTTGAAGCTCTGAGCCAATTCAAACGACAATAACTTTTTACTCGGATGTCTGATTGAGTCCCGTAATATATCGAGATGCTCGAAATTGAATGTGGAATCTCTGAGCGAATTCAACGACAATAACTTTTTACTTGGATGTCTGATTGAGTCCTGTAACATATCGAGACGCTCGAAATTGAATGTTGAACCTCTGAGCTAATTCAAACGACAATAACGTTTTTCTCGGATGTCTGATTGAGTCCCGTAACATATCGAGACGCTCGAATTTGAATGTTGAAGCTTTGAGCCAATACAAAGGACCATAACTTTTTACTCGGATGTCTGATTGAGGCTCGTAATATATCGAGACGCTCGAAATTGAATGTTGAAGCTCTGAGCCAATACAAACGACCATAACTTTTTACTCGGATGTCAGATTGAGTCCCGTAACATATCGAGACGCTCGAATTTGAATGTTGAAGCTTTGAGCCAATACAAAGGACCATAACTTTTTACTCGGATGTCTGATTGAGGCTCGTAATATATCGAGACGCTCGAAATTGAATGTTGAAGCTCTGAGCCAATACAAACGACTATAACTTTTTACTCGGATGTCTGATTGAGTCCCGTAATATATCGAGACGCTCGAAATTGAATGTTGAATCTCTGAGCCAACTCAAACGACAATAACTTTTTCCTCGGATGTCTGATTGAGTCCCGTAACATATCGAGACGGTCGAAATTGAATGTTGAAGCTCTGAGCCAATGCAAACGACAATAACTTTTTTCTCGGATGTCTGATTGAGTCCCGTAACAAATCGAGACCCTCGAAATTGAATGTTGAACCTCTGAGCAAATTCAAATGACAATAACTTTTTTCTCGGATGTCTGATTCAGTCCTGTAACATATCGAGACGCTCGAAATTGAATGTGGAATCTCTGAGCCAGTTCTAACGACAATAACTTTTTACTCGGATGTCTGATTGAGTCCCGTAACATATCGAGACGCTCAAAATTGAATGTTGAAGCTCTGAGCCAATGCAAACGACAATAACTTTTTTCTCGGATGTCTGATTGAGTCCCGTAACAAATCGAGACCCTCGAAATTGAATGTTGAACCTCTGAGCAAATTCAAATGACAATAACTTTTTTCTCGGATGTCTGATTCAGTCCTGTAACATATCGAGACGCTCGAAATTGAATGTGGAATCTCTGAGCCAGTTCTAACGACAATAACTTTTTACTCGGATGTCTGATTGAGTCCCGTAACATATCGAGACGCTCGAAATTGACTGTTGAAGCTCTGAGCCAATTCAAACGACAATAACGTTTTACTCGGATGTCTGATTGAGTCCCGTAATATATCGAGATGCTCGAAATTGAATGTGGAATCTCTGAGCGAATTCAACGACAATAACTTTTTACTTGGATGTCTGATTGAGTCCTGTAACATATCGAGACGCTCGAAATTGAATGTTGAACCTCTGAGCTAATTCAAACGACAATAACTTTTTTCTCGGATGTCTGATTGAGTCCCGTAACATATCGAGACGGTCGAAATTGAATGTTGAAGCTCTGAGCCAATTCAAACGACAATAACTTTTTACTCGGATGTCTGATTGAGTCCCGTAATATGTCGAGACGCTCGAAATTGAATGTTGAATCTCTGAGCCAACTCAAACGACGATAACTTTTTTCTCGGATGTCTGATTGAGTCCCGTAACATATCGAGACGCTCGAATTTGAATGTTGAAGCTTTGAGCCAATACAAAGGACCATAACTTTTTACTCGGATGTCTGATTGAGGCTCGTAATATATCGAGACGCTCGAAATTGAATGTTGAAGCTCTGAGCCAATACAAACGACCATAACTTTTTACTCGGATGTCTGATTGAGTCCCGTAACATATCGAGACGCTCAAAATTGAATGTTGAAGCTCTGAGCCAATTCAAACGACAATAACTTTTTACTCGGATGTCTGATTGAGTCCCGTAATATATCGACATGCTCAAAATTGAATGTGGAATCTCTGAGCCAATTCAACGACAATAACTTTTTACTCGGATGTCTGATTGAGTCCCGTAACATATCGAGACGCTCAAAATTGAATGTTGAAGCTCTGAGCCAATTCAAACGACAATAACTTTTTACTCGGATGTCTGATTGAGTCCCGTAATATATCGACATGCTCGAAATTGAATGTGGAATCTCTGAGCCAATTCAACGACAATAACTTTTTACTCGGATGTCTGATTGAGTCCCGTAATATATCGAGACGCTCGAAATTGAATGTTGAACCTCTTAGCTAATTCAAACGACAATAACTTTTTTCTCGGATGTCTGATTGAGTCCCGTAACAAATCGAGATGGTATAAATTGAATGTTGAAGCTCTGAGCCAATTCAAACGACAATAACTTTTTACTCGGATGTCTGATTGAGTCCCGTAATATATCGAGACACTCGAAATTGAATGTTGAATCTCTGAGACAACTCAAACGACGATAACTTTTTTCTCGGATGTCTGATTGAGTCCCGTAACATATCGAGACGCTCGAAATTGAATGTTGAAGCTCTGAGCCAATACAAAGGACCATAACTTTTTACTCGGATTTCTGATTGAGGCTCGTAATATATCGAGACGCTCGAAATTGAATGTTGAAGCTCTGAGCCAATACAAACGACCATAACTTTTTACTCGGATGTCTGATTGAGTCCCGTAATATGTCGAGATGCTCGAAATTGAATGTGGAATCTCTGAGCCAATTCAACGACAATAACTTTTTACTCGGATGTCTGATTGAGTCCCGTAATATATCGAGACGCTCGAAATTGAATGTTGAATCTCTGAGCCAATTCAAACGACAATAACTTTTTACTCGGATGTCTGATTGAGTCCCGTAATATATCGAGACGCTCGAAATTGAATGTTGAATCTCTGAGCCAACTCAAACGACAATAACTTTTTCTCGGATGTCTGATTGAGTCCCGTAACATATCGAGACGCTCGAAATTGAATGTTGAAGCTCTGAGCCAATACAAACGACCATAACTTTTTACTCGGATGTCTGATTGAGTCCGTAATATATCGAGACGCTCGAAATTGAATGTTGAAGCTCTGAGCCAATTCAAACTACAATAACCTTTTTCTCGGATGTTTGATTGAGTCCCGTAACATATCGAGACGCTCGAAATTGAATGTTGAACTTCTGAGCTAATTCAAACGACAATAACTTTTTTCTCGGATGTCTGATTGAGTCCCGTAACATATCGAGACGCTCGAAATTGAATGTTGAATCTCTGAGCCAATTCAAACGACAATAACTTTTTACTCGGATGTCTGATTGAGTCCCGTAACATATCGAGACGCTCGAAATTGAATGTTGAAGCTCTGAGCCAATTCAAACGACAATAACTTTTTACTCGGATGTCTGATTGAGTCCCGTAATATATCGAGACGCTCGAAATTGAATGTTGAATCTCTGAGCAAATTCAAACGACAAAACCTTTTTACTCGGATGTCTGATTGAGTCCCGTAACATATCGAGACACTCGAAATTGAATGTTGAATCTCTGAGCCAATTCAAACGACAATAACTTTTTACTCGGATGTCTGATTGAGTCCCGTAACATATCGAGACGCTCGAAATTGAATGTTGAAGCTCTGAGCCAATTCAAACGACAATAACTTTTTACTCGGATGTCTGATTGAGTCCCGTAATATATCGAGACGCTCGAAATTGAATGTTGAATCTCTGAGCCAATTCAAACGACAATAACTTTTTTCTCGGATGTCTGATTGAGTCCCGTAACATATCGAGACGCTCGAAATTGAATGTTGAAGCTCTCAGCCAATTAAAACGACAATAACTTTTTACTCGGATGTCTGATTGAGTCCCGTAATATATCGAGACCCTCGAAATTGAATGTTGAAGCTCTGAGCCAATTCAAACGACAATAACTTTTTACTCGGATGTCTGATTGAGTCCCGTAACATATCGAGACGCTCGAAATTGAATGTTGAACTCTGAGCAATTCAAACGACAATAACTTTTTCTCGGATGTCTGATTGAGTCCCGTAAATATCGAGACGCTCGAAATTGAATGTTGAACCTCTGAGCAATTCAAACGACAATAACTTTTTACTCGGATGTCTGATTGAGTCCGTAAATATCGAGACGCTCGAAATTGAATGTTGAATCTCTGAGCCAATTCAAACGACAATAACTTTTTACTCGGATGTCTGATTGAGTCCCGTAACATATCGAGACGCTCGAAATTGAATGTTGAAGCTCTGAGCCAATTCAAACGACAATAACTTTTTACTCGGATGTCTGATTGAGTCCCGTAATATATCGAGACGCTCGAAATTGAATGTTGAACTCTGAGCCAATTCAAACGACAATAACTTTTTACTCGGATGTCTGATTGAGTCCCGTAATATATCGAGACGCTCGAAATTGAATGTTGAACTCTGAGCCAATTCAAACGACAATAACTTTTTACTCGGATGTCTGATTGAGTCCCGTAACATATCGAGACGCTCGAAATTGAATGTTGAAGCTCTGAGCCAATTCAAACGACAATAACTTTTTACTCGGATGTCTGATTGAGTCCCGTAATATATCGAGACGCTCGAAATTGAATGTTGAACTCTGAGCCAATTCAAACGACAATAACTTTTTCTCGGATGTCTGATTGAGTCCCGTAACATATCGAGACGCTCGAAATTGAATGTTGAACTCTGAGCCAATTCAAACGACAATAACTTTTTACTCGGATGTCTGATTGAGTCCCGTAATATATCGAGACGCTCGAAATTGAATGTTGAACTCTGAGCCAATTCAAACGACAATAACTTTTTACTCGGATGTCTGATTGAGTCCCGTAACATATCGAGACGCTCGAAATTGAATGTTGAAGCTCTGAGCCAATTCAAACGACAATAACTTTTTACTCGGATGTCTGATTGAGTCCCGTAATATATCGAGACGCTCGAAATTGAATGTTGAATCTCTGAGCCAATTCAAACGACAATAACTTTTTACTCGGATGTCTGATTGAGTCCCGTAACATATCGAGACGCTCGAAATTGAATGTTGAAGCTCTGAGCCAATTCAAACGACAATAACTTTTTACTCGGATGTCTGATTGAGTCCCGTAACATATCGAGACGCTCGAAATTGAATGTTGAAGCTCTGAGCCAATTCAAACGACAATAACTTTTTACTCGGATGTCTGATTGAGTCCCGTAATATATCGAGACGCTCGAAATTGAATGTTGAAGCTCTGAGCCAATTCAAACGACAATAACTTTTTACTCGGATGTCTGATTGAGTCCCGTAATATATCGAGACGCTCGAAATTGAATGTTGAACTCTGAGCCAATTCAAACGACAATAACTTTTTACTCGGATGTCTGATTGAGTCCCGTAATATATCGAGACGCTCGAAATTGAATGTTGAACTCTGAGCCAATTCAAACGACAATAACTTTTTACTCGGATGTCTGATTGAGTCCCGTAATATATCGAGACGCTCGAAATTGAATGTTGAACTCTGAGCCAATTCAAACGACAATAACTTTTTACTCGGATGTCTGATTGAGTCCCGTAATATATCGAGACGCTCGAAATTGAATGTTGAACTCTGAGCCAATTCAAACGACAATAACTTTTTCTCGGATGTCTGATTGAGTCCCGTAATATATCGAGACGCTCGAAATTGAATGTTGAACTCTGAGCCAATTCAAACGACAATAACTTTTTCTCGGATGTCTGATTGAGTCCCGTAACATATCGAGACGCTCGAAATTGAATGTTGAACTCTGAGCCAATTCAAACGACAATAACTTTTTACTCGGATGTCTGATTGAGTCCCGTAATATATCGAGACGCTCGAAATTGAATGTTGAACTCTGAGCCAATTCAAACGACAATAACTTTTTACTCGGATGTCTGATTGAGTCCCGTAATATATCGAGACGCTCGAAATTGAATGTTGAACTCTGAGCCAATTCAAACGACAATAACTTTTTACTCGGATGTCTGATTGAGTCCCGTAATATATCGAGACGCTCGAAATTGAATGTTGAACTCTGAGCCAATTCAAACGACAATAACTTTTTACTCGGATGTCTGATTGAGTCCCGTAATATATCGAGACGCTCGAAATTGAATGTTGAACTCTGAGCCAATTCAAACGACAATAACTTTTTACTCGGATGTCTGATTGAGTCCCGTAAATATCGAGACGCTCGAAATTGAATGTTGAACTCTGAGCCAATTCAAACGACAATAACTTTTTACTCGGATGTCTGATTGAGTCCCGTAATATATCGAGACGCTCGAAATTGAATGTTGAACTCTGAGCCAATTCAAACGACAATAACTTTTTACTCGGATGTCTGATTGAGTCCCGTAAATATCGAGACGCTCGAAATTGAATGTTGAACTCTGAGCCAATTCAAACGACAATAACTTTTTACTCGGATGTCTGATTGAGTCCCGTAATATATCGAGACGCTCGAAATTGAATGTTGAACTCTGAGCCAATTCAAACGACAATAACTTTTTACTCGGATGTCTGATTGAGTCCCGTAATATATCGAGACGCTCGAAATTGAATGTTGAACCTCTGAGCCAATTCAAACGACAATAACTTTTTACTCGGATGTCTGATTGAGTCCCGTAATATAACGAGACGCTCGAAATTCAATGTTGAAGCTCTCAGCTAATTCAAACGACAATAACTTTTTACTCGGATGTCTGATTGAGTCCCGTAACATATCGAGACGCTCGAAATTGAATGTTGAACTCTGAGCCAATTCAAACGACAATAACTTTTTACTCGGATGTCTGATTGAGTCCCGTAATATATCGAGACGCTCGAAATTGAATGTTGAACTCTGAGCCAATTCAAACGACAATAACTTTTTACTCGGATGTCTGATTGAGTCCCGTAATATATCGAGACGCTCGAAATTGAATGTTGAACTCTGAGCCAATTCAAACGACAATAACTTTTTACTCGGATGTCTGATTGAGTCCCGTAATATATCGAGACGCTCGAAATTGAATGTTGAACCTCTGAGCCAATTCAAACGACAATAACTTTTTACTCGGATGTCTGATTGAGTCCCGTAATATATCGAGACGCTCGAAATTGAATGTTGAACTCTGAGCCAATTCAAACGACAATAACTTTTTACTCGGATGTCTGATTGAGTCCCGTAACATATCGAGACGCTCGAAATTGAATGTTGAACTCTGAGCCAATTCAAACGACAATAACTTTTTACTCGGATGTCTGATTGAGTCCCGTAATATATCGAGACGCTCGAAATTGAATGTTGAACTCTGAGCCAATTCAAACGACAATAACTTTTTACTCGGATGTCTGATTGAGTCCCGTAATATATCGAGACGCTCGAAATTGAATGTTGAACTCTGAGCCAATTCAAACGACAATAACTTTTTCTCGGATGTCTGATTGAGTCCCGTAATATATCGAGACGCTCGAAATTGAATGTTGAACTCTGAGCCAATTCAAACGACAATAACTTTTTACTCGGATGTCTGATTGAGTCCCGTAATATATCGAGACGCTCGAAATTGAATGTTGAAGCTCTGAGCCAATTCAAACGACAATAACTTTTTACTCGGATGTCTGATTGAGTCCCGTAATATATCGAGACGCTCGAAATTGAATGTTGAACTCTGAGCCAATTCAAACGACAATAACTTTTTACTCGGATGTCTGATTGAGTCCCGTAACATATCGAGACGCTCGAAATTGAATGTTGAACTCTGAGCCAATTCAAACGACAATAACTTTTTACTCGGATGTCTGATTGAGTCCCGTAATATATCGAGACGCTCGAAATTGAATGTTGAACTCTGAGCCAATTCAAACGACAATAACTTTTTACTCGGATGTCTGATTGAGTCCCGTAATATATCGAGACGCTCGAAATTGAATGTTGAAGCTCTGAGCCAATTCAAACGACAATAACTTTTTACTCGGATGTCTGATTGAGTCCCGTAATATATCGAGACGCTCGAAATTGAATGTTGAACTCTGAGCCAATTCAAACGACAATAACTTTTTACTCGGATGTCTGATTGAGTCCCGTAAATATCGAGACGCTCGAAATTGAATGTTGAACTCTGAGCCAATTCAAACGACAATAACTTTTTACTCGGATGTCTGATTGAGTCCCGTAACATATCGAGACGCTCGAAATTGAATGTTGAACTCTGAGCCAATTCAAACGACAATAACTTTTTACTCGGATGTCTGATTGAGTCCCGTAATATATCGAGACGCTCGAAATTGAATGTTGAACTCTGAGCCAATTCAAACGACAATAACTTTTTACTCGGATGTCTGATTGAGTCCCGTAACATATCGAGACGCTCGAAATTGAATGTTGAAGCTCTGAGCCAATTCAAACGACAATAACTTTTTACTCGGATGTCTGATTGAGTCCCGTAATATATCGAGACGCTCGAAATTGAATGTTGAACTCTGAGCCAATTCAAACGACAATAACTTTTTACTCGGATGTCTGATTGAGTCCCGTAATATATCGAGACGCTCGAAATTGAATGTTGAACTCTGAGCCAATTCAAACGACAATAACTTTTTACTCGGATGTCTGATTGAGTCCCGTAACATATCGAGACGCTCGAAATTGAATGTTGAACTCTGAGCCAATTCAAACGACAATAACTTTTTCTCGGATGTCTGATTGAGTCCCGTAATATATCGAGACGCTCGAAATTGAATGTTGAAGCTCTGAGCCAATTCAAACGACAATAACTTTTTACTCGGATGTCTGATTGAGTCCCGTAATATATCGAGACGCTCGAAATTGAATGTTGAAGCTCTGAGCCAATTCAAACGACAATAACTTTTTACTCGGATGTCTGATTGAGTCCCGTAATATATCGAGACGCTCGAAATTGAATGTTGAATCTCTGAGCCAATTCAAACGACAATAACTTTTTACTCGGATGTCTGATTGAGTCCCGTAATATATCGAGACGCTCGAAATTGAATGTTGAACTCTGAGCCAATTCAAACGACAATAACTTTTTACTCGGATGTCTGATTGAGTCCCGTAATATAACGAGACGCTCGAAATTGAATGTTGAACCTCTGAGCCAATTCAAACGACAATAACTTTTTACTCGGATGTCTGATTGAGTCCCGTAACATATCGAGACGCTCGAAATTGAATGTTGAAGCTCTGAGCCAATTCAAACGACAATAACTTTTTACTCGGATGTCTGATTGAGTCCCGTAATATATCGAGACGCTCGAAATTGAATGTTGAACTCTGAGCCAATTCAAACGACAATAACTTTTTACTCGGATGTCTGATTGAGTCCCGTAAATATCGAGACGCTCGAAATTGAATGTTGAACCTCTGAGCAATTCAAACGACAATAACTTTTTCTCGGATGTCTGATTGAGTCCCGTAACATATCGAGACGCTCGAAATTGAATGTTGAATCTCTGAGCCAATTCAAACGACAATAACTTTTTACTCGGATGTCTGATTGAGTCCCGTAACATATCGAGACGCTCGAAATTGAATGTTGAACTCTGAGCCAATTCAAACGACAATAACTTTTTACTCGGATGTCTGATTGAGTCCCGTAATATATCGAGACGCTCGAAATTGAATGTTGAACTCTGAGCCAATTCAAACGACAATAACTTTTTACTCGGATGTCTGATTGAGTCCCGTAATATATCGAGACGCTCGAAATTGAATGTTGAACTCTGAGCAAATTCAAACGACAATAACTTTTTACTCGGATGTCTGATTGAGTCCCGTAACATATCGAGACGCTCGAAATTGAATGTTGAAGCTCTGAGCCAATTCAAACGACAATAACTTTTTACTCGGATGTCTGATTGAGTCCCGTAATATATCGAGACGCTCGAAATTGAATGTTGAATCTCTGAGCCAATTCAAACGACAATAACTTTTTCTCGGATGTCTGATTGAGTCCCGTAACATATCGAGACGCTCGAAATTGAATGTTGAACTCTGAGCCAATTCAAACGACAATAACTTTTTACTCGGATGTCTGATTGAGTCCGTAATATATCGAGACGCTCGAAATTGAATGTTGAAGCTCTGAGCCAATTCAAACGACAATAACTTTTTACTCGGATGTCTGATTGAGTCCCGTAATATATCGAGACGCTCGAAATTGAATGTTGAACTCTGAGCAATTCAAACGACAATAACTTTTTACTCGGATGTCTGATTGAGTCCCGTAAATATCGAGACGCTCGAAATTGAATGTTGAACTCTGAGCCAATTCAAACGACAATAACTTTTTACTCGGATGTCTGATTGAGTCCCGTAATATATCGAGACGCTCGAAATTGAATGTTGAACTCTGAGCCAATTCAAACGACAATAACTTTTTACTCGGATGTCTGATTGAGTCCCGTAAATATCGAGACGCTCGAAATTGAATGTTGAAGCTCTGAGCCAATTCAAACGACAATAACTTTTTACTCGGATGTCTGATTGAGTCCCGTAATATATCGAGACGCTCGAAATTGAATGTTGAACTCTGAGCCAATTCAAACGACAATAACTTTTTACTCGGATGTCTGATTGAGTCCCGTAAATATCGAGACGCTCGAAATTGAATGTTGAACTCTGAGCCAATTCAAACGACAATAACTTTTTCTCGGATGTCTGATTGAGTCCCGTAAATATCGAGACGCTCGAAATTGAATGTTGAACTCTGAGCCAATTCAAACGACAATAACTTTTTACTCGGATGTCTGATTGAGTCCCGTAATATATCGAGACGCTCGAAATTGAATGTTGAACTCTGAGCCAATTCAAACGACAATAACTTTTTACTCGGATGTCTGATTGAGTCCCGTAACATATCGAGACGCTCGAAATTGAATGTTGAACTCTGAGCCAATTCAAACGACAATAACTTTTTACTCGGATGTCTGATTGAGTCCCGTAATATATCGAGACGCTCGAAATTGAATGTTGAACTCTGAGCAATTCAAACGACAATAACTTTTTACTCGGATGTCTGATTGAGTCCCGTAATATATCGAGACGCTCGAAATTGAATGTTGAACTCTGAGCCAATTCAAACGACAATAACTTTTTACTCGGATGTCTGATTGAGTCCCGTAATATATCGAGACGCTCGAAATTGAATGTTGAACTCTGAGCCAATTCAAACGACAATAACTTTTTACTCGGATGTCTGATTGAGTCCCGTAATATATCGAGACGCTCGAAATTGAATGTTGAACTCTGAGCCAATTCAAACGACAATAACTTTTTACTCGGATGTCTGATTGAGTCCCGTAATATATCGAGACGCTCGAAATTGAATGTTGAACTCTGAGCCAATTCAAACGACAATAACTTTTTACTCGGATGTCTGATTGAGTCCCGTAAATATCGAGACGCTCGAAATTGAATGTTGAACTCTGAGCCAATTCAAACGACAATAACTTTTTACTCGGATGTCTGATTGAGTCCCGTAATATATCGAGACGCTCGAAATTGAATGTTGAAGCTCTGAGCCAATTCAAACGACAATAACTTTTTACTCGGATGTCTGATTGAGTCCCGTAATATATCGAGACGCTCGAAATTGAATGTTGAACTCTGAGCAATTCAAACGACAATAACTTTTTACTCGGATGTCTGATTGAGTCCCGTAACATATCGAGACGCTCGAAATTGAATGTTGAACTCTGAGCCAATTCAAACGACAATAACTTTTTACTCGGATGTCTGATTGAGTCCCGTAATATATCGAGACGCTCGAAATTGAATGTTGAATCTCTGAGCCAATTCAAACGACAATAACTTTTTACTCGGATGTCTGATTGAGTCCCGTAATATATCGAGACGCTCGAAATTGAATGTTGAATCTCTGAGCCAATTCAAACGACAATAACTTTTTACTCGGATGTCTGATTGAGTCCCGTAATATATCGAGACGCTCGAAATTGAATGTTGAAGCTCTGAGCCAATTCAAACGACAATAACTTTTTACTCGGATGTCTGATTGAGTCCCGTAACATATCGAGACGCTCGAAATTGAATGTTGAACCTCTGAGCCAATTCAGACGACAATATCTTTTTACTCGGATGTCTGATTGTGTCCCGTAACATATCGAGACGCTCGAAATTGAATGTTGAACTCTGAGCCAATTCAAACGACAATAACTTTTTCTCGGATGTCTGATTGAGTCCCGTAAATATCGAGACGCTCGAAATTGAATGTTGAACTCTGAGCCAATTCAAACGACAATAACTTTTTACTCGGATGTCTGATTGAGTCCCGTAATATATCGAGACGCTCGAAATTGAATGTTGAACTCTGAGCCAATTCAAACGACAATAACTTTTTACTCGGATGTCTGATTGAGTCCCGTAATATATCGAGACGCTCGAAATTGAATGTTGAATCTCTGAGCCAATTCAAACGACAATAACTTTTTACTCGGATGTCTGATTGAGTCCCGTAATATATCGAGACGCTCGAAATTGAATGTTGAACTCTGAGCCAATTCAAACGACAATAACTTTTTACTCGGATGTCTGATTGAGTCCCGTAATATATCGAGACGCTCGAAATTGAATGTTGAACTCTGAGCCAATTCAAACGACAATAACTTTTTCTCGGATGTCTGATTGAGTCCCGTAATATATCGAGACGCTCGAAATTGAATGTTGAACTCTGAGCCAATTCAAACGACAATAACTTTTTACTCGGATGTCTGATTGAGTCCCGTAATATATCGAGACGCTCGAAATTGAATGTTGAACTCTGAGCCAATTCAAACGACAATAACTTTTTACTCGGATGTCTGATTGAGTCCCGTAACATATCGAGACGCTCGAAATTGAATGTTGAAGCTCTGAGCCAATTCAAACGACAATAACTTTTTACTCGGATGTCTGATTGAGTCCCGTAATATATCGAGACGCTCGAAATTGAATGTTGAAGCTCTGAGCCAATTCAAACGACAATAACTTTTACTCGGATGTCTGATTGAGTCCCGTAATATATCGAGACGCTCGAAATTGAATGTTGAACTCTGAGCAATTCAAACGACAATAACTTTTTACTCGGATGTCTGATTGAGTCCCGTAATATATCGAGACGCTCGAAATTGAATGTTGAACTCTGAGCCAATTCAAACGACAATAACTTTTTACTCGGATGTCTGATTGAGTCCCGTAACATATCGAGACGCTCGAAATTGAATGTTGAACTCTGAGCCAATTCAAACGACAATAACTTTTTCTCGGATGTCTGATTGAGTCCCGTAACATATCGAGACGCTCGAAATTGAATGTTGAAGCTCTAAGCCAATCCAAACGACAATAACTTTTTACTCGGATGTCTGATTGAGTCCCGTAATATATCGAGACGCTCGAAATTGAATGTTGAACTCTGAGCCAATTCAAACGACAATAACTTTTTACTCGGATGTCTGATTGAGTCCCGTAACATATCGAGACGCTCGAAATTGAATGTTGAACTCTGAGCCAATTCAAACGACAATAACTTTTTCTCGGATGTCTGATTGAGTCCCGTAATATATCGAGACGCTCGAAATTGAATGTTGAACTCTGAGCCAATTCAAACGACAATAACTTTTTACTCGGATGTCTGATTGAGTCCCGTAACATATCGAGACGCTCGAAATTGAATGTTGAACTCTGAGCCAATTCAAACGACAATAACTTTTACTCGGATGTCTGATTGAGTCCCGTAACATATCGAGACGCTCGAAATTGAATGTTGAACTCTGAGCCAATTCAAACGACAATAACTTTTTACTCGGATGTCTGATTGAGTCCCGTAATATATCGAGACGCTCGAAATTGAATGTTGAACTCTGAGCAATTCAAACGACAATAACTTTTTACTCGGATGTCTGATTGAGTCCCGTAAATATCGAGACGCTCGAAATTGAATGTTGAACTCTGAGCAATTCAAACGACAATAACTTTTTCTCGGATGTCTGATTGAGTCCCGTAATATATCGAGACGCTCGAAATTGAATGTTGAACTCTGAGCAATTCAAACACAATAACTTTTTACTCGGATGTCTGATTGAGTCCCGTAACATATCGAGACGCTCGAAATTGAATGTTGAAGCTCTGAGCCAATTCAAACGACAATAACTTTTTACTCGGATGTCTGATTGAGTCCCGTAATATATCGAGACGCTCGAAATTGAATGTTGAACTCTGAGCCAATTCAAACGACAATAACTTTTTCTCGATGTCTGATTGAGTCCCGTAACATATCGAGACGCTCGAAATTGAATGTTGAATCTCTGAGCCAATTCAAACGACCAATAACTTTTACTCGGATGTCTGATTGAGTCCCGTAAATATCGAGACGCTCGAAATTGAATGTTGAACCTCTGAGCCAATTCAAACGACAATAACTTTTTCTCGGATGTCTGATTGAGTCCCGTAATATATCGAGACGCTCGAAATTGAATGTTGAACCTCTTAGCCAATTCAAACGACAATAA
>NW_021143854.1:0-78945 GCF_004193775.1 Glycine soja | reverse complement strand
TTTCCCCCTTTCAAAAGCCATACCCACGGGATTGACGAATTTGCAGCCCTAGGGTCATCCTTTTTCGCATTTTTTGATTCCGTTTTGCGCTTTTGTTCATCACCAACAAGTAAGTATTCCATCCCTAAGCTTTCTAGCTTTTCATTGGTGTATTTTGATCTCCTTTTGGTGCTCTAAATTGTGGGAGTGTGCTCAAATATATGGGGCAATTTTGATTTGTTTTCTTGCTTGATTAGGTTGAATTAGGGGTTGGTATGAGATGGCCCTAGGCCTATAATGCATTTTGAAGTAATGGGACATGCCACATTGTCCCCGTTCTCTTGCTATTAATGCCTAAACGCGCGCCCACCAAGTGTTCGGTGAAATGCCTCAATGGCATTAGCGCGTGATTTTTGTAGGGAAACAACCCATGGGGCAATTTGGCTTGCACATATTTTTGGGACATGCATTCATTTTCGAAAGAGCTAGAGTAATTGCCCCGCATATGTCCTAGGCCTAGGAACCAAAGTTTTTATGCAAAAGTACACAAAAGGAGGTGCATATTGGGTAAAGTTACCCTCTTTTGGGCCAGCAATCAGCTATGGGCCACACTATAATATTTTCCCTACGCCTAGATGTTTAGGAATTGTGCTCGTCATGAATGCGTAGGTTTAGAATAGGTAGTAAGATACCTTTGGCAATTTGCACTTTGGGTATGAATAGCGAAATACTTGAATGTATGTATATATAGTTTTTGGTAGTCAAAATGTCTCACAAAAAATATATATAAATATGTTGAATGAAAGAAAACATATTCCAAAAAAATATATATATATAATTTGAATACAATTTTAGTTAGCAAAGGAAAATATGCTTGAATTTGCATGCGGCTTTAGGTAGCAAAAACTTGAAAAAAAAGGCATGAAATGTAGCACTTTATTGTGTAGATGGTCAAGATTCATCATGAAGTTTGTATATGTATAGATATTAGAAATACCAAGATGAGCGCATGTGCAATTTTTGGTACCCCGAAATGCTTTGAGTATGCATGTGTGTAAATTTTGACAAGATGGCGTGTATGATGTAAATAACAAATACACTTTGGAAGTACATGTAAATAATCTAGGTAAGGAAGCTACCTTGATTGTATGTGGGTGCATTTTTCTTAGTTAATAGGATGTCTTGTGCAAGTGAACGTTCGTAGGGAAATATGCGCATAAGCTTGCTCTAAATTTACATTGATGTTTGTATTGATGGGAGGAGGTTACATGCCATTTTTGCTTTAAGAGTAATGTCCCACTAAAACTAACTTTCCAAATGTTTGCCTTCGCAGGAATGGCACCGAGGAAGCTTGCCTCAAAGAGGTCCAGGAAAGACAAGGCGGCCGAAGGAACTAGTTCCGCCCCGGAGTACGACAGTCACCGCTTTAGGAGCGTTGTACACCAGCAGCGTTTCGAAGCCATCAAGGGATGGTCGTTTCTCCGAGAGCGACGCGTCCAGCTCAGGGAGGACGAGTATACTGATTTCCAGGAGGAAATAGGGCGCCGGCGGTGGGCACCACTGGTTACACCCATGGCCAAGTTTGATCCAGAAATAGTCCTTGAGTTTTACGCCAATGCTTGGCCAACGGAGGAAGGCGTGCGTGACATGAGATCCTGGGTTAGGGGTCAGTGGATCCCGTTCGATGCCGACGCTATCAGCCAGCTCCTGGGATATCCGATGGTATTGGAAGAGGGCCAGGAATGCGAGTATGGCCAGAGGAGGAACCGGTCTGATGGGTTCGATGAGGAGGCCATCGCCCAGCTGTTATGTATACCGGGGCAGGATTTTGCCCGGACTGCTGCAGGGAGACGAGTGCGAATCATGCGCACCAATATGACCACCCTGACCCAGATATGGATGACGTTGCTCCTCAGCAACATCCTGCCCACCGATCATAATTCCGACCTCCCCATGCCTAAGTGCCAGCTGGTGTACGCCATCCTGACACGGATGAGCATCCATGTGGCTCAGTTGATCGCTGATGCCATATATATTTTTGCAGGTATGGCGCCCACTAGGCACCCTTTGGACCCAGATAAGTCCAACAGGGCCCTGGGATTCCCCGCACTGATCACAGGACTCTGCCAGTCGTTCGGAGTCCCCGTTGCACCTACCAAGGTGATTCGGCCGCCCATCACCCGGGCTTTTATTGAGAAGTACTGTACCCAGAGACAGGGTCAGGGTGATGCTCCACAGGCCGCAGGCGCGCCCCCACCACCTCATCAGGCTGGCCAGGCTGGGGCATTTGACATGGAGCAGTATTTACGGCATTTGGTTCGCCAGCAGGCAGCCAACCACCGAGCACATGTACGGACCCATGACTGTCTGTACCAGATGAGTCTTAGCATGCAGAGCCAGGGCTTCGCTTCTTTTTTATGCCCTACTCCAGACCAGTTCAGGGCAGAGGTAGCATGGCCCGGAGATTGGCCCGAGGCCCAAGCAGGAGAGGCACCCCCAGAAGCTCCCGGCGATGGAGAAGAAGCCCACGAGGATGAGGAGATGGCTGATTTGCTTGACTTCTTGGGAGGGAGTGGAGACACGTGACTGGGAGATCCCCAGATTCATGTTTTCTTTCATATTTCTTTTGTCATTTTTATTCTATGTTATTGTTTTGACTTGAGAGACTAATGTTTGTTTTTGTTGTTTCGATTGTCATTTGTACAGCGCATACATTTTTGTTTAGGTTGGTGCGTTAGTATTTATATATCATTACTATCGATGATGTTTGAAATTCTGGAACCGTGTAGAGTTCTTCGTTTAGGAACATCGTCCAAAAGTATATATGTAAAATAAACAAAAAATCATGATGAAAATAAAAATAGAAAAGGAAAGAAAATGAAATAGAAAAGGAAAGAAAATGAAATAGAAAAGAAAAGAAAGTGAAAAGAAAAAGAAAGCAAATAAGAAAAAAAGGGTAAGTAAGGAAAAAGGTAGAAAAAGGAAAAAATAAGTTTTCAAGTTGAAAGACCAACATGCTTTTGAAAAGAGACGATTTCCAACTTTTCTTTGGAAAAATTCACTGATCGTAACTAGTTTTTGAAAAAATGTGTATACACCTGAAGGGTGAATGCTGTGAAGATTTTCCCGGACGCCCGAAATGGACTCGGATGAATGCACAAATTGATAAAAGAACATATTTTGGAAACATTGGGTTGATTAAAATAGAGGAAATGAATCCTGAGCCCTAGCATCACATGACCGTAAAAATTTGACACTTGAGTGTCCGCATAGGTGCATGCATGACCAGTTTTGCATAAAGTTTCCAAATCATCATGTTTGCATTTGTGTCATGGAAATAATGTGGGGCATCCCTTTTTATCCTTGAACCAAACCAAACCCTGACATGTATCATGCCTAGCCATTCTACAAGTCTTGAGCCAAAATCCTGACTCACCATAAACCTTGACCCAGGGTGAGAATGTCAATCCTTACCCTCGGAAGCAAAAAAAGAAGAGAAGGAAAATTTCCAATCAAAGAAAAAGAGAAGGAAAATTTCCAATCAAAGGAAAAAAGGAAGCAAGGAAATTCCCAATCAAAGAGTGGGAGAAAGAAAAAAGAAAAGAAAGAAAATTCCCAACCAAAGAATGGGGGAAAGTAAAAAAGAAGAAAGCTCCTGGTCAAAGAAACCAGAAGAAATGTGCTGAGAGGTCTTTGGGCCGGACAATATCTGAACAATACAGAATTGTCACCAAATGAACAAAAAAGGAAGGAAAGGAAACCACGACCTAAAATAGGTCTTCTCCCTTTAATTACCAACCAAAATCCCGTGCGCTAGCGACCTTTTTTCTCGCCCCGCACTAAACAAAAAAAAAAAAAAAAAAAAAAAAAAAAAAAAAACAAAAACAGAGAAAGAAAAAAGCCAAAAACACACAAAAGCCGAAAGAAGAAACCACCAAAAGAACCCATTCCCAAGGGAAGTCCTATTTGATCCATGATCACGCATGTAATTTTTGATTTGATAGGAAATAATTTGCAAAGTCAAGTCATGACATATCTATGGTTCGGAATTAGGATGAAACACTTACCTGTGCGAGATTGATACACTTTGAGTAGATTTCTTCTATTTTTGTCGAACCCAGTGTTTCCTCTAAATGGTCATTTAGAAACGAAATGCTAACATCCAAGATCTCATTTATGGTTATGGGGGATCCCATCAGCAGACTCTCCTTCCCTGGTAGGCGCATTGTTTGTCACTCAAAAAAGCATATGCTGCTCTAAATCAGTTGGAATATTTGTCTCTTTGCTAAAGCATGTTTGCATTTTAGTGGAGAAAACACCGAGACTTTTTCAAGTCTCACAAGTTTCCAGAACTACGTAGGTCTGAGTTCCTCATTGGAGGATACGTAGGAGCAAGAGCCTCGCTTTTGTCGACCACACCGCCTTTTGTTGCCATGACTCAAGAGCTAGTAGCCCGCGGAGACACCTTACGGTTACCCGCACCTCGTCATTCAGTGACCCCAAGTGTGATTCACGAGCAGAGACCAGTATGGTCATCTGCGCCCTTTCCGGAGATGTCAGCATTTTCCGATGGAGACTTTTCAAGTCTCACAAGTTATCCAGAACTACGTAGGTCTGAGTTCCTCATTGGAGGATACGTAGGAGCAAGAGCTTTGCTTTTGTCGGCCGCCCCATAATCTTTGTCATACTGACCCTGAGGTCATGTGACGCGCACCCTTTTGTCATCCAGAGGCGGCGGGCCCGATGACAAGCAGAGACCAAGTTTGGTCATTCTGCACCCATGATACGCGGAGATACCTTACGGTTATCCGCACCCTTTTGTCATCCAGAGCCGATGACAAGCAGAGACCAAGTTTGGTCATTCTGCACCCATGATACGCGGAGATACCTTACGGTTATCCGCACCCTTTTGTCATCCAGAGCCGATGACAAGCAGAGATCAAGTTTGGTCATTCTACACCCATGATACGCGGAGATACCTTACGGTTATCCGCACCCTTTTGTCATCCAGAGCCGATGACAAGCAGAGACCAAGTTTGGTCATTCTGCACCCATGATACGCGGAGATACCTTACGGTTATCCGCACCCTTTTGTCATCCAGAGCCGATGACAAGCAGAGACCAAGTTTGGTCATTCTGCACCCATGATACGCGGAGATACCTTATGGTTATTCGCACCCTTTTGTCATCCAGAGCCGATGACAAGCAGAGACCAAGTTTGGTCATTCTGCACCCATGATACGCGGAGATACCTTATGGTTATTTGCACCCTTTTGTCATCCAGAGCCGATGACAAGCAGAGACCAAGTTTGGTCATTCTGCACCCATGATACGCGGAGATACCTTATGGTTATTCGCACCCTTTTGTCATCCAGAGCCGATGACAAGCAGAGACCAAGTTTGGTCATTCTGCACCCATGATACGCGGAGATACCTTACGGTTATCCGCACCCTTTTGTCATCCAGAGCCGATGACAAGCAGAGACCAAGTTTGGTCATTCTGCACCCATGATACGCGGAGATACCTTATGGTTATTCGCACCCATTCTTTTGCTATCTGTAAGACAGAACGCTTGATAGCATGCAGGGGCTGACACAGTCTTCTGCACCTTTTGTTCCTCCGGGAACAACAAAGTCATTTACATGCGGAAATTTCATGGTCGCCCGCGACTCTCGTCAACCGAGAGGAGCGAAATTAGTGTCATACACTGATTTTCGGGGACCTTTGCTTGATGACATGCGACCATTCTTTGGTCCTTGTGAGGTGCTTGGCACCCATCATTAGGCAATTTGTGAAATCCTAGGAACGACATTTCATGGTCGCCCGCGACTCTCGTCAACCGAGAGGAGCGAAATTAGTGTCATACACTGATTTTCGGGGACCTTTGCTTGATGACATGCGACCATTCTTTGGTCCTTGTGAGGTGCTTGGCACCCATCATTAGGCAATTTGTGAAATTCTGGGAACAACAAGTCATTTGCATGTGGAGATTTTATGGTCACCCGCGACTCTCGTCAAATCGAGAGGGACGAAATTAGTGTCTTATCTTTACTTTTCTTTTATCTCCAATAAAAGACAAGTAAAGAGGGGCAACTGTCATACCCTAATTTCGTCCGGGGACCTTTGCTTGATGACATGCGACCATTCTTTGGTCCTTGTGAGGTGCTTGGCACCCATCATTAGGCAATTTATGAAATTCCAGGACATGCCGAAAAACCAAAAAAATGTTGATGCACAATCCGTAAGTTTCCGTGACACATCGGAAATCAAATGGAAGCATCGTTGCATAATTAAGTGAGGTTCCGTAACATTCCGTAAGTCAAAAAGGGGATGATGATGTAATCCGCAAGGTTCCGTAACATTACGGAAAGAAAACAAGTATCGTTACGAAATTCGTAAGTTTCCGTAACTTTACGAAAAAAGAATTACCAAAAAAACAGCAGAGGGGGGTGTACTTAGTAAAAATGGGGGTGCAAATAGCACCCAGGCCCATTTGGGCCCTCCAGAAGATTCCTCCAGAAGGCGGTTGCTTCTGGAGGAAGCAACCCTGCTCGCCTGGGCGAGCTGGGCGGCAACCACCTCCCCTATTTTGCTATAAATAGGGGAGGAAAGCAAGAAGGAATGGGTCCAGCCCCTTAGGCACTTCTCTCTCTTTCGAATTTGCTTGGAAAAATTGTTTCCGTGAAGAAAATCTAAGCCGAGGCGCTTCCGAAACGTTTCCGTAACGTTTTCCGTGAGGAATCTCGCAAAGGTTTCAACCGTTCTTCGACGTTCTTCATTCGTTCTTCATCGTTCTTCGATCTTCAACGGGTAAGTACCTCGAACCAAGCTTTTCGATTCATTCTATGTGCCCGTGGTGGCCCACATTGTGTTTCGTGCATTTTTATTCTCGTTTTGTTTACTTTTTATACCCCCTGTTGACGTGCTTAAGCCATTTTACTTAAGTCATTTCTCGCTTAACTTAAAAATAAAATAAATTTCCACCGAACGTTTGAATTGTATTATCCATTAACTTCGGTTAAAATAAATTCCGACCGTTCGGTCGTGCCGTAATCACATTGGAAATCAAAAAGAGGTAAAAAATAATATAATAATCAAAAAGACATCTTTTAGTAAAATAAAGCGGAAAATCAATCGGACGTTTTCTCTTTGGGATTTCTCATTCTTAATCGAATTGATTAATAACTAAAGTGAAACTAAGGCTAAAATCAACTCACCTAGTCAAGCTCGTCCACAAAAATAGGCTTTTGAAGTTTGTCATTTCAATTTCTCACTAAGTAAAATGGATCATTTTTAAGGTCCAACGCCTTAAAATGATCACCACTTAAGTAAAAAAGAATCACTTGATAAGCAAGAACTACGTAGGTCTGAGTTCCTCATTGAGGATACGTAGGAGCAAAAGCCCCGCTTTTGTCGACCATCCCAAGAGATCGTTAATGGTCCAATGCCCTAATGTTTCTCTCCTTTCAAAAACAAGAGATCGTTAATGGTCCAATGCCTTAACGTTTCTCTCCTTTCAAAAACAAGAGATCGTTAATGGTCCAATGCCTTAACGTTTCTCCCCTTTCAAAATCAAAAGACCGTTTAATGGTTCAACACCTTAAATGACCTTTTGTTCAATAAGAACATATTTTGCAAAAAAGACAAAAACAACTTAACCAAACACTTTGTTCCAAAAGAACTACGTAGGTCTGATTTTCTCATCCCAAATTGAGGAATACGTAGGAGCAAAGGGAAACACCCTTGTCGACCACAAAAAAGGAAAAAAATATAAAAAGGGTATAAAGGATATAAGAACGTAAAAGGGAATATAAAAAAATCAAAGTCATGTTTGCACATTCGATTAAAGGCTGCCGTCCTTTGGGACGGGCGTGTGGGGTGCTAATACCTTCCCCGTGCGTAAATACAACTCCCGAACCTTTCATTAAAAAGTTCGTAGATCGCGTCTTTTCCGGTTTTTCCGACGTTTTCCTCAAATAAACGTTGGTGGCGACTCCGCGCGTATTCCTTTCGTGGAACACGCATCCCGCGAGTCACGCGTCGCCCTCCCGCCGAAGGGTAGGTTGCGACAGATATATTATAAGCCCGGATCGGAACTCAGTGTGAAAAGTTATGACCATTTGAATTTCACGAGAGCTTCCGTTGTGCATTTACGAGCGTCTCTATATGTGATACGCCTGAATCGGACATCCGAGTGAAAAGTTATGACCATTTGAATTTCTCAAGAGCTTCCATTGTTCAATTACGAGCGTCTCGACATATTATACGCCCGAATCGGACATCCGTGTGAAAGATTATGACCAATTGAATTTCTCGAGAGCTTCCGATGTTTAATTTTGAGCGTCTCGATATATTATAAGCCTGAATCGGACCCGAGTGTCACATGTTATGACCATTTGAAATTCTCAAGAGCTTCCGTTATTCAATTTCGAGCCTCTTGACATATTATGCGCCTGAATCGGACATCCGTGTGAAAAGTTATGACCATTTGAATTTCGCGAGAGTTTCCGATGTTTAATTTCGAGCGTATCGATATATTATAAACCTGAATCGGACATCCGTGTGAAAAGTTATGACCATTTGAATTTCTGAAGAGCTTCCGTTGTTCAATTTCGAGCTTCACGACATATTATGCGCCCGAAACGGAAATCCGTGTGAAAAGTTATCACCATTTGTATTTCTAGAGAGTTTCCGATGTTTAATTTCGAGTGTATCGATATATTATAAACCTGAATCGGACCTCAGTGTGAAAAGTTATGACCATTTGAATTTCACGAGTGCTTCCGTTGTTCAATTTCGAGTGTCACTATATGTGATGCGCCTAAATTGGACATTCGAGTTAAATGTTATGACCATTTGAATTTCTCAAGAGCTTCCGTTGTTCAATTTCTAGCCTCTCGACATATTATGCGCCCGAATCGGACATCCGTGTGAAAAGTGATGACCATTTGAATTTCTCGAGAGTTTCCGTTGTTTAATATCGTGCGTATCGATATATTATAAGCCCGGATCGGAACTCAGTGTGAAAAGTTATGACCATTTGAATTTCACGAGAGCTTCCGTTGTCTATTTACGAGCGTGTCTATATGTGATACGCCTGAATCGGACATCCGAGTGAAAAGTTATGACCATTTGAATTTCTCAAAAGCTTCCGTTATTCAATTTTGAGCGTCTCGACATATTATGCGCCCGAATCGGATATCCGTGTGAAAAATTATGACCAATTGAATTTCTTGAGAGCTTCCGATGATTAATTTTGAGCGTCTCGATATATTATAAGCCTGAATCGGAACAGAGCGTGACAAGTTATGACCATTTGAAATTCACAAGAGCTTCCGTTATTCAATTTCGAGCATCTCGATATATTATAAGCCGGAATCGGACATTCGTGTGAAAAGTTATGACCATTTGAATTTCTCAAGAGCTTCCGTTGTTCAATTTCGAGCCTCTCGACATCTAATGCGCCCGAATCGAACATCCGTGTGAAAAGTTATGACCATTTGAATTTCTCGAGAGCTTCCGATGTTTAATTTTGAGCGTATCGATATATTATAAGCCTTAATCGGACCTCAATGTGAAAAGTTATGGCCATTTTAATTTCCCGAGAGCTTCCGTTGTTCATTTTCGAGCGTCTCTATATGTGATGCGCCTTAATATAACATCCATGTGAAAAGTTATGACCATTTGAATTTCTCAAGAGCTTCCGTTGTTCAGTTTTGAGCGTCTCGATATGTGATTTGCCTGAATCGGACATCCGTGTGAAAAGTTATGACCATTTGAATTTCTCGAGAGCTTCCTATGTTTAATTTCGAGCGTATCGATATATTATAAGCCTTAATCGGACCTCAATGTGAAAAGTTATGACCATTTTAATTTCCCGAAGTTAAAAGTTAAGGGCATCGAAGTTAAAAGTTATCACCATTTGAATTTCTCGAGCGCTTCCATTGAGCAATTTCGAGCCTCTCGATATGTGACGCGCCTGAATCGGACATCCGAGTGAAAAGTTATGGCCTTATAATTTCTCCACATCTTCCACTGTTGAATTTCGAGCGTCTTGATATAATATGTGCCTAAATCGGACATCCGAGTTAAAAGTTATGACCATTTCAATTTCACGAGAGCTTCCGTTGTTCAATTTCGAGGGTCTCGATATGTGATGCCCCTAAATCGGAAATCCGACATAAAAGTTATGACCATTTGAATTTCTCGAGAGCTTTCTTTGTTCAATTTCAAGCGTCTCGATATATTATGCGCCTGAATTTGATGTCCGAGTGAGAAGTTATGACCATTTGAATGTCTCAAGAGCTTCCGTTGTTCAATTTTGAGCGTCTCGATATATTATAAGCCTGAATCGAACCTCAGTGAGAAAAGTTATGACCATTTGAATATCTCGAGAGCTTCCGATGTTCAATTTCGAGGGTCTCGATATGTGATGCGTCTGAATCAAACATCCGAGTGAAAAGTTATGACCAGTTGAATTTCTCGACAGCATCCGTTGTTCAATTTCGAACGTCTCTATATGTGATACGCCTAAATCGGACATCCGAGTTAAAAGTTATAACCTTTAGAATTTCACAAGAACTTCCGTTGTTCAATGTTGAGCATCTCGATATATTATGCGTCTGAATCTGACCTCCGTGTGAAAAGTTATGGCCATTTGAATTTCTCGACAGCTTCCGTTGTTCAATTTCGAGAGTCTCGATATATTTTGCGCCTGAATCGGACTTCCGTGAGAAATGTTATGATCATTTAAATTTCTCGAGAGCTGCTATGGTTCAATTTCGAGTGTCTCGATATAATATGCTCTTGAATCCGACTTCTGAGTTAAAAGTTATGACCATTTGAATTTCTCGAGAGCTTCCATTGTTCAATTTCGTGCGTCTCGACCAATTATGCGTCCAAATTGGACAACCGTGTGAAAAGTTATAACCATTTGAATTTTTTGAGAGCTTCCATTGTTCAATTTTGAGTGTCTCCATATAATATGCACCTGAATCGGACCTCCGTGTGAAATGTTATGACCATTTGAATTTGTCGAGAGCCTCCGTTGTTGAATTTCGAGCGTGTTGACATATTATGCGGCCGAATCGGACATCCGTGTGAAAAGTTATGACCGTTTGAATTTCTTGAGAGCTTCCGTTGAGCAATTTCGAGCGTCTTGATATGTGACGCACCCGAATCGGACATCCGAGTGAAAAGTTATGTACTTATAATTTCTCGACAGCTTCCGCTGTTCAATTTCGAGCGTCTTGATATATTATGTGCCTAAATCGGACATCCGAGTTAAAAGTTATGACCATTTCAATTTCACGAGAGCTTCCGTTGTTCAATTTCGAGGGTCTCGATATGTGATGCCCCTAAATCGGAAATCCGACATAAAAGTTATGACCATTTGAATTTCTCGAGAGCTTTCTTTGTTCAATTTCAAGCGTCTCGATATATTATGCGCCTGAATTTGATGTCCGAGTGAGAAGTTATGACCATTTGAATGTCTCAAGAGCTTCCGTTGTTCAATTTTGAGCGTCTCGATATATTATAAGCCTGAATCGAACCTCAGTGAGAAAAGTTATGACCATTTGAATATCTCGAGAGCTTCCGATGTTCAATTTCGAGGGTCTCGATATGTGATGCGTCTGAATCAAACATCCGAGTGAAAAGTTATGACCAGTTGAATTTCTCGACAGCATCCGTTGTTCAATTTCGAACGTCTCTATATGTGATACGCCTAAATCGGACATCCGAGTTAAAAGTTATAACCTTTAGAATTTCACAAGAACTTCCGTTGTTCAATGTTGAGCATCTCGATATATTATGCGTCTGAATCTGACCTCCGTGTGAAAAGTTATGGCCATTTGAATTTCTCGACAGCTTCCGTTGTTCAATTTCGAGAGTCTCGATATATTTTGCGCCTGAATCGGACTTCCGTGAGAAATGTTATGATCATTTAAATTTCTCGAGAGCTGCTATGGTTCAATTTCGAGTGTCTCGATATAATATGCTCTTGAATCCGACTTCTGAGTTAAAAGTTATGACCATTTGAATTTCTCGAGAGCTTCCATTGTTCAATTTCGTGCATCTCGACCAATTATGCGTCCAAATTGGACAACCGTGTGAAAAGTTATAACCATTTGAATTTTTTTAGAGCTTCCATTGTTCAATTTTGAGTGTCTCCATATAATATGCACCTGAATCGGACCTCCGTGTGAAATGTTATGACCATTTGAATTTGTCAAGAGCCTCCGTTGTTGAATTTCGAGCGTGTTGACATATTATGCGGCCGAATCGGACATCCGTGTGAAAAGTTATGACCGTTTGAATTTCTTGAGAGCTTCCGTTGAGCAATTTCGAGCGTCTTGATATGTGACGCACCCGAATCGGACATCCGAGTGAAAAGTTATGTACTTATAATTTCTCGACAGCTTCCGCTGTTCAATTTCGAGCGTCTTGATATATTATGTGCCTAAATCGGACATCCGAGTTAAAAGTTATGACCATTTCAATTTCACGAGAGCTTCCGTTGTTCAATTTCGAGGGTCTCGATATGTGATGCCCCTAAATCGGAAATCCGACATAAAAGTTATGACCATTTGAATTTCTCGAGAGCTTTCTTTGTTCAATTTCAAGCGTCTCGATATATTATGCGCCTGAATTTGATGTCCGAGTGAGAAGTTATGACCATTTGAATGTCTCAAGAGCTTCCGTTGTTCAATTTTGAGCGTCTCGATATATTATAAGCCTGAATCGAACCTCAGTGAGAAAAGTTATGACCATTTGAATATCTCGAGAGCTTCCGATGTTCAATTTCGAGGGTCTCGATATGTGATGCGTCTGAATCAAACATCCGAGTGAAAAGTTATGACCAGTTGAATTTCTCGATAGCATCCGTTGTTCAATTTCGAACGTCTCTATATGTGATGCGCCTAAATCGGACATCCGAGTTAAAAGTTATAACCTTTAGAATTTCACAAGAACTTCCGTTGTTCAATGTTGAGCATCTCGATATATTATGCGCCTGAATCTGACCTCCGTGTGAAAAGTTATTGCCATTTGAATTTCTCGACAGCTTCCGTTGTTCAATTTCGAGAGTCTCGATATATTATGCGCCTGAATCGGACTTCCGTGAGAAATGTTATGATCATTTAAATTTCTTGAGAGCTGCTATGGTTCAATTTCGAGTGTCTCGATATAATATGCTCTTGAATCCGACTTCTGAGTTAAAAGTTATGACCATTTGAATTTCTCGAGAGCTTCCATTGTTCAATTTCGTGCGTCTCGACCAATTATGCGTCCAAATTGGACAACCGTGTGAAAAGTTATAACCATTTGAATTTTTTGAGAGCTTCCATTGTTCAATTTTGAGTGTCTCCATATAATATGCACCTGAATCGGACCTCCGTGTGAAATGTTATGACCATTTGAATTTGTCGAGAGCCTCCGTTGTTGAATTTCGAGCGTGTTGACATATTATGCGGCCGAATCGGACATCCGTGTGAAAAGTTATGACCGTTTGAATTTCTTGAGAGCTTCCATTGAGCAATTTCGAGCGTCTTGATATGTGACGCACCCGAATCGGACATCCGAGTGAAAAGTTATGTACTTATAATTTCTCGACAGCTTCCGCTGTTCAATTTCGAGCGTCTTGATATATTATGTGCCTAAATCGGACATCCGAGTTAAAAGTTATGACCATTTCAATTTCACGAGAGCTTCCGTTGTTCAATTTCGAGGGTCTCGATATGTGATGCCCCTAAATCGGAAATCCAACATAAAAGTTATGACCATTTGAATTTCTCGAGAGCTTTCTTTGTTCAATTTCAAGCGTCTCGATATTTTATGCGCCTGAATTTGATGTCCGAGTGAGAAGTTATGACCATTTGAATGTCTCAAGAGCTTCCGTTGTTCAATTTTGAGCGTCTCGATATATTATAAGCCTGAATCGAACCTCAGTGAGAAAAGTTATGACCATTTGAATATCTCGAGAGCTTCCAATGTTCAATTTCGAGGGTCTCGATATGTGATGCGTCTGAATCAAACATCCGAGTGAAAAGTTATGACCAGTTGAATTTCTCGATAGCATCCGTTGTTCAATTTCGAACGTCTCTATATGTGATGCGCCTAAATCGGACATCTGAGTTAAAAGTTATAACCTTTAGAATTTCACAAGAACTTCCGTTGTTCAATGTTGAGCATCTCGATATATTATGCGCCTGAATCTGACCTCCGTGTGAAAAGTTATTGCCATTTGAATTTCTCGACAGCTTCCGTTGTTCAATTTCGAGAGTCTCGATATATTATGCGCCTGAATCGGACTTCCGTGAGAAATGTTATGATCATTTAAATTTCTTGAGAGCTGCTATGGTTCAATTTCGAGTGTCTCGATATAATATGCTCTTGAATCCGACTTCTGAGTTAAAAGTTATGACCATTTGAATTTCTCGAGAGCTTCCATTGTTCAATTTCGTGCGTCTCGACCAATTATGCGTCCAAATTGGACAACCGTGTGAAAAGTTATAACCATTTGAATTTTTCGAGAGCTTCCATTGTTCAATTTTGAGTGTCTCCATATAATATGCACCTGAATCAGACCTCCGTGTGAAATGTTATGACCATTTGAATTTGTCGAGAGCCTCCGTTGTTGAATTTCGAGCGTGTTGACATATTATGCGGCCGAATCGGACATCCGTGTGAAAAGTTATGACCGTTTGAATTTCTCGAGAGCTTCCGTTGTCAAATTTCGAGCGTCTCGATATATTATGTGCTTGAATTTGACCTCCATGTGAAAAGCTATGACCATTTGAATTTCTCGAGAGCTTCCACTGTTCAATTTCGAGCGTCACTATATATTATGCGCCTGAATTTGACCTCTGTGTACAAAGTCATGACCATTTTAATTTATCGAGAGTTTTTGTTGTTCAATTTCGAGCGTCTCTATATGACATGCGACTAAATCAGAAATCCGAGTTAAAAGTTATGGCCATTTGAATTTTTCGAGATCTTCCGTTGTCAATTTCGAGCGTCTCGATATGTGATGCGCCTGAATCAGACATCCGAGTAAAAAGTTATGGCCTTTTGAATTTCTCGAGAGCTTCTGTTTTTCAATTTCGAGCGTCTCGATATATTATGCCCCTGAATCTGACCTCCGTGTTAAAAGTTATGACCATTTGAATTTCTCGAGAGCTTCCTTTTTACAATTTCGAGCGTCTCGATATATTATTCTCCTGAATTTGACGTCTGAGTGAGAAGTTATGACCATTTGAATATCTCAAGAGCTTCCGTTGTTCAATTTTGAGCGTCTCGATATATTATAAGCCTGAATCGAACCTCCTTGAGAAAAGTTATGACCATTTGAATATCTCGAGTGCTTCCGATGTTTAATTTCGAGGGTCTCGATATGTGATGCGTCTGAATCAAACATCCGAGTGAAAAGTTATGACCATTTGAATTTCTCGAGAGCTTTCGTTGTTCAATTTCGAGCGTCTCGACATATTTTGGTCTGAATCGGACATCCGTGTGAAAAGTTAAGACCATTTGAATTTTCGAGAGCTTCCGTTGTTCAATTTCGAGCGTCTCCACATGTGATGCGCCTAAATCGGACATCGCATTTAAAAGTTATCACCATTTGAATTTCTCGAGAGCTTCCATTGAGCAATTTCGAGCAATCTTGATATGTTATAAGGCTGAATCGAACCTCAGTGAGAAAATTAATGACCATTTGAATATCTCGATAGCTTCCATTGTTTATTTTCGAGCGTCTCTATATGTGATGTGCCTAGATCAGACATCCGAGTTAAAAGTTAAGACCATTTGAATTTCTCAAGAGCTTCCCTTATTGAATCTCGAGCGTCTCTATATATTGTGCGCCTGAGTGTGACCTCCGTTTGAAAAGTTATGACCATTTGAATTTCTCGAGAGCTTCCGTTGTTCAATTTCGAGGGACTCGATATATTATAAGCCTGAATCGAACCTCCGTGAGAAAAGTTATGACCATTTGAATATCTCGAGAGCTTCCGATGTTCAATTTCGAGGGTCTCAATATGTGATACGTCTGAATCGAACAACCGAGTTAAAAGTTATGACCATTTGAATTTCTCGAGAGCTTCCATTGTTCATTTTCAAGCGTCTCGACATATTATAGTCTGAATCAGACATCCGTGTGAAAAGTTAAGACCATTTGAATTTTCGAGAGCTTCCGTTGTTCAATTTCGAGCGTCTCCACATGTGATGCGCCTAAATAAGACATCGAAGTTAAAAGTTATCACCATTTGAATTTCTCGAGCACTTCCATTGAGCAATTTCGAGCCTCTCGATATGTGACGCGCCTGAATCGGACATCCGAGTGAAAAGTTATGGCCTTATAATTTCTCCACAGCTTCCACTGTTGAATTTCGAGCGTCTTGATATAATATGTGCCTAAATCGGACATCCGAGTAAAAAGTTATGACTATTTGAATTTCTCGAGAGCTTCTGTTGTGCAATTTCGAGCGTCTCGATATGTGATGCGCCTGAATCGGACCTCCGTGTGAAAAGCTATGACCATTTGAATTTCTCGAGAGCGTCTGTTGTTCAATTACGAGCGTCTCGATGTATTATGCACCTGAATTTAACCTCCGTGTATAAAATGATAACCATTTTAATTTATCAACAACTCCCGTTGTTCAATTTCGAGCGTCTCTATATGTGATGCGCCTAGATCAGACATCCGAGTTAAAAGTTAAGACCAATTGAATTTCTCAAGAGCTTCCCTTATTGAATCTCGAGCGTCTCTGTATATTGTTGCGCCTAAATCGAACATCCGACTTAAAAGTTATGACCATTTGAATTTCTCGACAGCTTCCGTTGTTCAATTTCGAGGGACTCGATATATTATATGCCTGAATCGAACCTCCGTGAGAAAAGTTATGACCATTTGAATATCTCGAGAGCTTCCGATGTTCAATTTCGAGGGTCTCAATATGTGATGCGTCTGAATCGAACAACCGAGTTAAAAGTTATGACCATTTGAATTTCTCGAGAGCTTCCATTGTTCATTTTCAAGCGTCTCGACATATTATAGTCTGAATCAGACATCCGTGTGAAAAGTTAAGACCATTTGAATTTTCGAGAGCTTCCGTTGTTCAATTTCGAGCGTCTCCACATGTGATGCGCCTAAATAAGACATCGAAGTTAAAAGTTATCACCATTTGAATTTCTCGAGCGCTTCCATTGAGCAATTTCGAGCCTCTCGATATGTGACGCGCCTGAATCGGACATCCGAGTGAAAAGTTATGGCCTTATAATTTCTCCACAGCTTCCACTGTTGAATTTCGAGCGTCTTGATATAATATGTGCCTAAATCGGACATCCGAGTAAAAAGTTATGACTATTTGAATTTCTCGAGAGCTTCTGTTGTGCAATTTCGAGCGTCTCGATATGTGATGCGCCTGAATCGGACCTCCGTGTGAAAAGCTATGACCATTTGAATTTCTCGAGAGCGTCTGTTGTTCAATTACGAGCGTCTCGATGTATTATGCACCTGAATTTAACCTCCGTGTATAAAATGATAACCATTTTAATTTATCAACAACTCCCGTTGTTCAATTTCGAGCGTCTCTATATGTGATGCGCCTAGATCAGACATCCGAGTTAAAAGTTAAGACCAATTGAATTTCTCAAGAGCTTCCCTTATTGAATCTCGAGCGTCTCTATATATTGTTGCGCCTAAATCGAACATCCGACTTAAAAGTTATGACCATTTGAATTTCTCGACAGCTTCCGTTGTTCAATTTCGAAAGCCTCTATATGTGATGCGGCTAAATCGGACATCCGAGTTAAAAGTTATAACCATTAGAATTTCACGAGAACTTCCGTTGTTCAATGTTGGGCATCTTGATATATTATGCGCCTGAATCTGACCTCCGTGTGAAAAGTTATGACCATTTGAATTTCTCGACAGCTTCCGTTGTTCAATTTCGAGAGTCTCGATATATTATGCGCCTGAATCTGACGTTCGTGTGAAAAGTTATGACCATTTGAATTACTCGAGAGTTTCTGTTGTTCAATTTTGAGCGTCTCTATATAAGATGCGCCTTAATCGGACACCCGAGTTAAAAGTTATGACGATTTGAATTTCTCGAGATCTTCCGTTTTTCAATTTCGAACGTGTCGATAAATTTTGCACCTTTATCTGACCTCCGTTTGAAAAGATATCACCATTTGAATGTCTCGAGAGCTTTCATTGTTCAATTTCGAGCGTCTCGATATATTATGCGCCTGAATGGGACTTCCGTATGAAATGTTATGATCATTTGAATTTCTCGAGAGCTTCCATTGTTCAATTTCGTGCATCTCGACCTATTATGCGTCCGAATCGGACAACCGTGTGAAAAGTTATAACCTTTTGAATTTTTCGAGAGCTTCCGTTGTTCAATTTTGAGTGTCTCCATATAATATGCACCTAAATCGGACCTCTGTGTGAAATGTTATGACCATTTGAATTTCTCTAGAGCCTTCGTTGTTGAATTTCGAGCGTGTTGACATATTATGCGCCCGAATCGGACATCCGTGTGAAAAGTTATGACCGTTTGAATTTCTCGAGAGCTACCGTTGTCAAATTTCGAGGTCTCGATATATTATGTGCCTGAATCTGACCTCCGTGTGGAAAGCTATGACCATTTGAATTTCTCGAGAGCTTCCGTTGTTCAATTTCGAGCGTCACTATATATTATGCGCCTGAATTTGACCTCTGTGTAAAAAGTTATGACCATTTTAATTAATCAAGAGTTTTCGTGGTTCAATTTCGAGCATCTCTATATGAGATGCGCCAAAATCGGAAATCCGAGTTTAAAGTTATGACCATTTGAATTTCTCGAGTGCTTCCGTTGTTCAATTTCAAGCGTCTCAATATATTATGCGCCTGAATCCGACCTCCGTGTGAAAAGCTATGACCAATTGAATTTCGCGAGAGCTTCCGTTGTTCAATTTCGAGCGTCTCGATATATTATGCACTTGAATTTGACCTTTGTGTAAAATGTTATGACCATTTTAATTTATCGAGAGCTTCCGTTGTTCAATTTTGAGCGTCTCTATATAGGAAGCGCCTAAATCGGACATCCGAGTTAAAAGTTATGACCATTTGAATTTCTCGAGAGCTTTCGTTGTGCAATTTCGAGCATCTTGATATATTATAAGCCAGAATCATACCTCAGTGTGCAAAGTTATCACCATTTGAATATCTCGATAGCTTCCATTGTTTATTTTCGAGCGTCTCTATATGTGATGCGCTTGAATTATACATCTGAGTTAAAAGTTAAGACCATTTGAATTTCTCAATTGCTTCCCTTGTTGAATTTCGAGCGTCACGATATATTGTGCGCCTGAGTGAGACCTCCGTTTGAAAAGTTATGACCATTTGAATTTCTCGAGAGCTTCCGTCGTTCAATTTCGAGTGTCTTCATATGTGATGCGCCTAAATCGAACATCTGAGTTAAAAGTTTTGACTATTTGAATATCTCGAGACCTTCTGTTTTTCAATTTAGAGAGTCTCGATATATTATGCGCCTGAATTTGACGTCCGAGTGAAAAGTTATGACCATTTGAATGTCTCTAGAGCTTTCGTTGATCAATTTTGAGCGTCTCGATATATTATAAGCCTAAATCGAACCTCAGTGAGAAAAGTTATGACAATTTGAATATCTCGAGAGCTTCCGATGTTCAATTTCGAGCGTCATGATATATTATGTGCCTAAATTGGACATCCGAGTTAAAAGTTATGACTATTTGAATTCCTTGAGAGCTTCCGTTGTGCAATTTCGAGCGTCCAGATATGTGATGCGCCTGAATCAGACATCCGAGTGAAAAGTTATGGCCTTATAATTTCTCGACAACTTCCGTTGTTCAATTTCCAGCGTTTGGATATATTATGCGCCTGAATCTGACCTCCATGTGAAAACTCGAGATCTTCTGTTGTTCAATTTCGAGCATCTCGATATATTATGCGACGGAATTTGACCTCCGTGTAAAAAGTTATGACCATTTTAATTTATCAAGAGCTTCCGTTGTTCAATTTCGAGCGTCTCTATATAAGATGCGCCTAAATCACACATCCGAGTTAAAAGTTATGACCATTTCAATTTCTCGAGAGCTTCCGTTGTTCAATATTGAGCGTCTCGATATGTGATGCGCCAAAATCGGACATCCGACTTAAAAGTTATGACCATTTGAATTTATCGACAACTTCCGTTGTTCAATTTCGAGCGTCTCTATATGTGATGCGCCTAAATCGGACATCCGAGTTAAAAGTTATAACCATTTGAATTTCACGAGAACTTCCGTTGTTTAATTTTGAGCATCTCGATAAATTATGCGCCTGAATCTTACCTCCGTGTGAAAAGTTATGACCATTTGAATTTCTCGACAGCTTCCGTTGTTCAATTTCGAGCGTCTTGATATATTATAAGCCAGAATCATACCTCAGTATGCAAAGTTATGACCATTTGAATTTCTCGATAGCTTCTGTTGTTCAATTTCGAGCGTCTCAATATGAGATGCGCCTAAATCGGACATCCGTGTTAAATGTTATGACCATTTTAATTTATCGAGAGTTTCCGTTGTTCAATTTTGAGCGTCTCTATATAAGATGCGCCTAAATCGGACACTCGAGTTAAAATTTATGTCCTTTTGAATATCTCGAGAGCTTCCGTTGTTCAATTTCAAGCGTCTCAATATATTATGCGCCCGAATATGACCTCCATGTGAAAAGCTATGACCATTTGAATTTCTCCAGATTTTCCGTTGTTCAATTTCGAACGCCTCGATATGTGATGCGCCTGAATTAGACATCCGAATGAAAAGTTATGGCCTTTTGAATTTCTCAAGAGCTTCCATTGTTCAATTTCAGGCGTCTCAATATATTATGTGCCTGAATCTGACCTCCGTGTTAAAAGCTATGACCATTTGAATTTCTCGAGAGCTTCCGTTGTTCAATTTCGAGCATCTCGATATATTATGCACCTGAATTTGACCTCTGTGTAAATAGTTATGACCATTTTAATTTATCGAGAGCTTGCGTTGTTCAATTTCGAGCGTCTCTATATAGGATGCGCCTAAATCGGACATCCGAGTTAAAAGTTATGACCATTTGAATTTCTCGAGAGCTTCCGTTGTTCAATTTCGAGCGTCTTGATATATTATAAGCCAGAATCATACCCCAGTGTGCAAAGTTATCACCATTTGAATATCTCGATAGCTTCCATTGTTCATTTGCGAGCGTCTCTATATGTGATGCGCCTAAATCAGACATCCTAGTTAAAAGTTAAGACCATTTGAATTTCTCAAGAGCTTCCCTTGTTGAATTTCGACCGTCTCGATATATTGTGCGCCTGAGTGTGACCTCCGTTTGTAAAGTTATGATCATTTGAATTTCACGAGAGCTTCCGTTGTTCAATTTCGAGCGTCTCGACATATTGTGCGCCTGAATCTGACCTCCGTGTGAAAAGTTATGACCATTTGAATTTCTTGACAGCTTCCGTTGTCCAATTCCGGGTGTCTCTATATGTGATGCGACTAAATCGGACATCCGAGTTAAAAGTTATGACCATTTGAATTTCTCGAGAGCTTCCATTGTTCAATTTCGAGCGCCTCGATATGCGATGAGCCTATATCGGACATCCGAGTGAAAAGTTATGACCTTTTGAATTTCTTGAGAGCTTCCATTGTGCAATTTCACTTGTCTCGATATATTATGCGCCTGAATTTGACCTCCGTGTTAAAAGTTATGACCATTTGAATTTCTCGAGAGCTTACGTTGTTCAATTTCGAGCGTCTTGATATATTATAAGCTAGAATCATACCCCAGTGTGCAAAGTTATGACCATTTGAAAATCTTGATTGCTTCCATTGTTCATTTTCGTGCGTCTCTATATGTGATGCGCTTGAATCGGATATCCGAGTTAAAAGTTAAGACCATTTGAATTTCTCTAGAGCTTCCGTTGTTCAATTTCGAGCGTGTCGATATATTGTGCGGTTTAATCTGACCTCCGTTTTAAAAGTTATAACCATTTGAATTTCTCGAGAGCTTCCGTTGTTCAATTTCGAGCGTCTCGATATATTATGCTCCTGAATCTGACCTCCGGGTGAAAAGTTATGACCATTTGAATTTCTCGACAACTTCCGCTATTCAATTTCGAGCGTCTCGATATATTATGCGCCTTAATTTGACCTCCGTGTAAATAGTTATGACAATTTGAATTTCTCGAGAGCTTCCGTTGTTCAATTTCGAGCGTGTTGATATATTATAAGCCAGAATCATACCCCAGTGTGCGAAGTTATGACCATTTGAATATCTCGATAGCTGACGTTGTTCAATTTCGAGCGTCTCTATATGAGATGCTCCTAAATCGGACATCCTTTATAAAAGTTATGAGCATTTGAATTTCTTGAGAGCTTCCGTTGATCAATTTCGACCGTCTCGATATATTATGCGCCTGAAGCTGACCTCCGGGTGAAAAGTTATGACCATTTGAATTTCTCGACAACATCTGCTGTTCAATTTCGAGCGTCTAGATATATTATGCGCCTTAATTTGACCTCCGTGTGAATAGTTATGACCATTTGAATTTCTTGAGAGCTTCCGTTATTCAATTTCGAGCGTCTTGATATATCATAAGCCAGAATCATACCTCAGTGTGCAAAGTTATGACCATTTGAATATCTCGATAGCTTACGTTGTTCAATTTCGAGCGTCTCTATATGAGATGCGCCTAAATCAGACATCCGAGTTAAAAGTTATGGCCTTTTTAAATTCTCGAGAGCTTCCGTTGTTCAATTTCAAGCGTCTCAATATATTATGCGCCTGAATCTGACCTCTGTGTTAAAAGTTATGACCATTTGAATTTCTCGAGAGCTTCCGTTGTTCAATTTCGAGCGTCTTGATATATTATAAGCTAGAATCATACCCCAGTGTGCAAAGTTATGACCATTTGAAAATCTTGATTGCTTCCATTGTTAATTTTCGTGCGTCTCTATATGTGATGCGCTTGAATCGGATATCCGAGTTAAAAGTTAAGACCATTTGAATTTCTCCAGAGCTTCCATTGTTCAATTTCGAGCGTGTCGATATATTGTGCGGTTTAATCTGACCTCCGTTTTAAAAGTTATGAGCATTTGAATTTCTCGAGAGCTTCCATTGTTCAATTTCGAGCGTCTCGATATATTATGCTCCTGAATCTGACCTCCGGGTGAAAAGTTATGACCATTTGAATTTCTCCACAAGTTCCGCTGTTCAATTTCGAGCGTCTCGATATATTATGCGCCTTAATTTGACCTCCGTGTAAATAGTTATGACAATTTGAATTTCTCGAGAGCTTCCGTTGTTCAATTTCGAGCGTGTTGATATATTATAAGCCAGAATCATACCCCGGTGTGCGAAGTTATGACAATTTGAATATCTCGATAGCTTACGTTGTTCAATTTCGAGCGCCTCTATATGAGATGCGCCTAAATCGGACATCCGTTATAAAAGTTATGAGCATTTGAATTTCTCGAGAGCTTCCGTTGTTCAATTTCGACCGTCTCGATATATTATGCGCATGAAGCTGACCTCCGGGTGAAAAGTTATGACCATTTGAATTTCTCGACAACTTCTGCTGTTCAATTTCGAGCGTCTAGATATATTATGCGCCTTAATTTGACCTCCGTGTGAATAGTTATGACCATTTGAATTTCTTGAGAGCTTCAGTTATTCAATTTCGAGCGTCTTGATATATCATAAGCCAGAATCATACCTCAGTGTGCAAAGTTATGACCATTTGAATATCTCGATAGCTTACGTTGTTCAATTTCGAGCGTCTCTATATGAGATGCGCCTAAATCAGACATCCGAGTTAAAAGTTATGGCCTTTTGAAATTCTCGAGAGCTTCCGTTGTTCAATTTCAAGCGTCTCAATATATTATGCGGCTGAATCTGACCTCCATGTGAAAAGCTATGACCATTTGAATTTCTCGAGAGCTTGCGTTGTTCAATTTCGAGCGTCTTGATATATTATAAGCTAGAATCATACCCCAGTGCGCAAAGTTATGACCATTTGAAAATCTTGATTGCTTCCATTGTTCATTTTTGTGCGTCTCTATATGTGATGCGCTTGAATCGGATATCCGAGTTAAAAGTTAAGACCATTTGAATTTCTCCAGAGCTTCCATTGTTCAATTTCGAGCGTGTCGATATATTGTGCGGTTTAATCTGACCTCCGTTTTAAAAGTTATAAGCATTTGAATTTCTCGAGAGCTTCCATTGTTCAATTTCGAGCGTGTCGATATATTATGCTCCTGAATCTGACCTCCGGGTGAAAAGTTATGACCATTTGAATTTCTCGACAAGTTCCGCTGTTCAATTTCGAGCGTCTCGATATATTATGCGCCTTAATTTGACCTCTGTGTAAATAGTTATGACAATTTGAATTTCTCGAGAGCTTCCGTTGTTCAATTTCGAGCGTGTTGATATATTATAAGCCAGAATCATACCCTGGTGTGCGAAGTTATGACCATTTGAATATCTCGATAGCTTACGTTTTTCAATTTCGAGCGCCTCTATATGAGATGCGCCTAAATCGGACATCCGTTATAAAAGTTATGAGCATTTGAATTTCTCGAGAGCTTCCGTTGTTCAATTTCGATCGTCTCGATATATTATGCGCCTGAAGCTGACCTCCGGGTGAAAAGTTATGACCATTTGAATTTCTCGACAACTTCTGCTGTTCAATTTCGAGCGTCTAGATATATTATGCGCCTTAATTTGACCTCCGTGTGAATAGTTATGACCATTTGAATTTCTTGAGAGCTTCCGTTATTCAATTTCGAGCGTCTTGATATATCATAAGCCAGAATCATACCTCAGTGTGCAAAGTTATGACCATTTGAATATCTCGATAGCTTACGTTGTTCAATTTCGAGCGTCTCTATATGAGATGCGCCTAAATCAGACATCCGAGTTAAAAGTTATGGCCTTTTGAAATTCTCGAGAGCTTCCGTTGTTCAATTTCAAGCGTCTCAATATATTATGCGCCTGAATCTGACCTCCATGTGAAAAGCTATGACCATTTGAATTTCTCGAGAGCTTTCGTTGTTCAATTCCGAGCGTCTCGATATATTATGCGCCTGAATTGGACTTCCGTGTGAAAAGTTATGACCATTTGAATTTCTCGAGAGCTTCCATTGTTCAATTTCGGGCGCCTCGATATGCGATGAGCCTAAATCGGACATCCGAGTGAAAAGTAATGACCTTTTGAATTTCTTGAGAGCTTCCATTGTGCAATTTCACTAGTCTCGATATACTATGCGCCTGAATCTAACCTACGTGTTAAAAGTTATGACCATTTGAATTTCTCGAGAGCTTCCGTTGTTCAATTTCGAGCGTCTTGATATATTATAAGCCAGAATCATACCCCAGTGTGCAAAGTTATGACCATTTGAAAATCTTGATTGCTTCCATTGTTCATTTTCGTGCGTCTCTATATGTGATGCGCTTGAATCGGATATCCGAGTTAAAAGTTAAGACCATTTGAATTTCTTCAGAGCTTCCGTTGTTCAATTTCGAGCGTGTCGATATATTGTGCGGTTTAATCTGACCTCCGTTTTAAAAGTTATAACCATTTGAATTTCTCGAGAGCTTCCATTGTTCAATTTCGAGCGTCTCGATATATTATGCTCCTGAATCTGACCTCCGGGTGAAAAGTTATGACCATTTGAATTTCTCGACAAGTTCTGTTGTTCAATTTCGAGCGTCTCGATATATTATGCGCCTTAATTTGACCTCCGTGTAAATAGTTATGACAATTTGAATTTCTCGAGAGCTTCCGTTGTTCAATTTCGAGCGTGTTGATATATTATAAGCCAGAATCATACCCCGGTGTGCGAAGTTATGACCATTTGAATATCTCGATAGGTTACGTTTTTCAATTTCGAGCGCCTCTATATGAGATGCGCCTAAATCGAACATCTGTTATAAAAGTTATGAGCATTTGAATTTCTTGAGAGCTTCCGTTGTTCAATTTCGACCGTCTCGATATATTATGCGCCTGAAGCTGACCTCCGGGTGAAAAGTTATGACCATTTGAATTTCTCGACAACTTCTGCTGTTCAATTTCGAGCGTCTAGATATATTATGCGCCTTAATTTGACCTCCGTGTGAATAGTTATGACCATTTGAATTTCTTGAGAGCTTCCATTATTCAATTTCGAGCGTCTTGATATATCATAAGCCAGAATCATACCTCAGTGTGCAAAGTTATGACCATTTCAATATCTCGATAGCTTACGTTGTTCAATTTCGAGCGTCTCTATATGACATGCGCCTAAATCAGACATCCGAGTTAAAAGTTATGGCCTTTTGAAATTCTCGAGAGCTTCCGTTGTTCAATTTCAAGCGTCTCAATATATTATGCGCCTGAATCTGACCTCCATGTGAAAAGCTATGACCATTTGAATTTCTCGAGAGCTTTCGTTGTTCAATTCCGAGCGTCTCGATATATTATGCGCCTGAATTGGACTTCCGTGTGAAAAGTTATGACCATTTGAATTTCTCGAGAGCTTCCATTGTTCAATTTCGAGCGCCTCGATATGCGATGAGCCTAAATCGGACATCCGAGTGAAAAGTTATGACCTTTTGAATTTCTTGAGAGCTTCCATTGTGCAATTTCACTAGTCTCGATATACTATGCGCCTGAATTTGACCTCCGTGTTAAAAGTTATGACCATTTGAATTTCTCGAGAGCTTCCGTTGTTCAATTTCGAGCGTCTTGATATATTATAAGCCAGAATCATACCCCAGTGTGCAAAGTTATGACCATTTGAAAATCTTGATTGCTTCCATTGTTCATTTTAGTGCGTCTCTATATGTGATGCGCTTGAATCGGATATCCGAGTTAAAAGTTAAGACCATTTGAATTTCTCCGGAGCTTCCGTTGTTCAATTTCGAGCGTGTCGATATATTGTGCGGTTTAATCTGACCTCCGTTTCAAAAGTTATACGCATTTGAATTTCTCGAGAGCTTCCGTTGTTCAATTTCGAGCGTCTCGATATATTATGCTCCTGAATTTGACCTCCGGGTGAAAAGTTATGACCATTTGAATTTCTCGACAACTTCCGCTGTTCAATTTCGAGCGTCTCGATATATTATGCGCCTTAATTTGACCTCCATGTAAATAGTTATGACAATTTGAATTTCTCGAGAGCTTCTGTTGTTCAATTTCGAGCATGTTGATATATTATAAGCCAGAATCATACCCCAGTGTGCGAAGTTATGACCATTTGAATATCTCGATAGCTTACGTTGTTCAATTTCGAGCGTCTCTATATGAGATGCGCCTAAATCGGACATCCGTTTTAAAAGTTATGAGCATTTGAATTTCTCGAGAGCTTCCGTTGTTCAATTTCGACCGTCTCGATATATTATGCGCCTGAAGCTGACCTCCGGGTGAAAAGTTATGACCATTTGAATTTCTCGACAACTTCTGCTGTTCAATTTCGAGCGTCTAGATATATTATGCGCCTTAATTTGACCTCCGTGTGAATAGTTATGACCATTTGAATTTCTTGAGAGCTTCTGTTATTCAATTTCGAGCGTCTTGATATATCATAAGCCAGAATCATACCTCAGTGTGCAAAGTTATGACCATTTGAATATCTCGATAGCTTACGTTGTTCAATTTCGAGCGTCTCTATATGAGATGCGCCTAAATCAGACATCCGAGTTAAAAGTTATGGCCTTTTGAAATTCTCGAGAGCTTCCGTTGTTCAATTTGAAGCGTCTCAATATATTATGCGCCTGAATCTGACCTCCATGTGAAAAGCTATGACCATTTGAATTTCTCGAGAGCTTTCTTTGTTCAATTCCGAGCGTCTCGATATATTATGCGCCTGAATTGGACTTCCGTGTGAAAAGTTATGACCATGTGAATTTCTCGAGAACTTTCGTTTTTGAATTTCGAGCGTCTCGATATATTATGCGCCTTAATCTGACCTCCGTGTGAATAGTTATGACCATTTGAATTTGTCGAGAGCTTCCGTTGTTCAATTTCGAGCGTCTTGATATATTATAAGCCAGAATAATAGCTCAGTATGCATAGCTTCCGTTGTTCAATTTTGAGCGTCTCTATATGAGATGCGCCTTAATCGGACATCCGAGTTAAAAGTTATGACCATTTGAATTTCTCGATAGCTTCCGTTGTTCAATTTGGAGCGTCTCGATATGTGATGCGCCTGAATCAGACATCCGAGTGAAAAGTTATGGCCTTTTGAGTTTATCGGGAGCTTCCGTTGTTCAATTTCAAGTGTGACATCCTGGAAATTCTACCCGGAATTTTGTAAACGATACATTTTGAATAATTATATATATATGTATTGTTCAGTATATATATATATATATATATATACTCCTAGTAGAAGTAGGTATATTTGGGGAAAGATACGCGGGTTAGGCTAGTTAACGAAGAGAAATTCATAACTGGACAATTATAGATTAATTCTCAATTAATTAGTCTAAAAATTATCATTTTGCGTGCAACTTAAAATTTAACAAAACCAACCTCTGAACCACGCTCGGGGTTTCATTCTGAGCGTTTTGATATATATATATATATATATATATATATATATATATATATATATATATATTGCTTACTTTCGAAAACGGGCCCCGACGGGTGCAGAGAAACGCGAGGGATTGGAACCAGAGAAATGGCACGCAAACTGAGGCAGGATTTTAGCATTTCAAAAAGCCAAATCTTTCTCTCCTTGTGGCTGAGTATGAGTCACATCAAGAGAAAAAGTGGGCCCCTTTTTGCTCCACTCAAAAGGAGACATGTGGCATAGCTTTTAGAAAAGAAAAAAAAAAGAAAGAGGAAGCCTTTTTTTTTAAAATAAAAAGCCACGTTCTCTCTCCTCACTCATCAAAATTCAGAAGCTCTCCCTCTCTCTCATGTTGCTTTTGTCTTCTTCTTCCTCTCCATTGAAGCCTCCATCAAAGCTCCAAACTTTGCTCACCATTTCTACTCCAAATCGCAAAAGGAAGCCATTTTCGGAGTCGTGAAGCGCACCTCTACGTTGTGGGACTTCAAATTTCAGGTTTGGGTAGACTTCTTCTCACATAAATTTCGTGGGTATTGGGTGTTTGGGAGATATGATGGATAGTTCTACTAGGTTTGTGCCTTATGGTAGTTATTTGTGAAGGAATTTGTTGAAAGCATGCTAAAATTATCATGTTTGATGTGAGTCAAATTTACCCATTCTGTTTTAGGGTTTTATGATGATGCTTTGTGATGGTTGTGTGCTGAAATTACTGATAGAAAACTGATAGAGATGAAGGGTAGAGTTAACCTAGGGTTAAATGTGAGAATGGTAGTGATATGAGTGGAAAAGTGTGAGGCTTTGAGTGTTTGAAAAGCTAAATCTGGATTTAGTGGTAATTGGAGGCTAAAGTGAGTTAATCCTAGTTTAAAATGTCATTCAGGACTTGTGGGAAAGCTTGGGCTGAGCAAAGGAGAAAAATGAGTGACTAAGGTGAAAGCAAGAGCCATTTCTAGGGTAAATTGGGGGTTGAGGGATCAAATTTTGATTCGGTGGAGTTTTCATCGTAAAACCAGTTTGAGCAAGTTTAGATTAATGTTATAGAGTTGTTTCAGATGAGAGTTTGCTCCAAAATTACCCCATTCTCATTTTCACTTCTCAAACCTTGAAAATCCACTAAATTGAGAGGTTTTAGATACCTAGATTTTGAATTTCTTTGGTTTGAAGCTTGTCTTTGGTTTAGATGTGATTTATACATGATTTAGGACTTGTAGGATCCAATTTGGGCAAAATTGGATGAGGGCAAGAGGGATTTCGAAATCTGCCTAATTTGTGCAGCAAAAAGCTATCAAATTTTGTGCAGCAGAATTTGGCTCTTGTGCATAAAATGTTTGTGTATTGCTGGTTGTGGAAAGGGTATTACATATTGGGTTCTGGACATTTCTAGTAGATCCCAGCGGTCAAAATGTAGATTTATGTACTAGGGATCTCCAGTAAAATTTTCAAGTCGATCCAACGGTTAACGAATCGGAACGAAGAAAATGTTACTGGGGTATTTAAGTAGAGAAAGCTGTCGTATTGGAATGTGTTTTGGGCAAAGTTTTCTGCCTATGCCCTGTTTTCTTGGTTTTGGATAGTTTATGATGTTTACATATTGAATTGCTTGGATGTTGTGGAAGCTTGGAGGGGTTGATGGGGACCCGGTGCTGAGAGGAACGAGGATAAGGGCTACGTGGGGGTACATGAGCTCAGTTGAAGGTGGGCAACTGGGGATGGTGGGTTCATGTTTGATTTGTGGATGTGGGAGAGTTGATTTGCACCATCGCCTGATCGCCACCTAGTACCACATATGACGGGTACCCCATAATCCTACAAGCTTGAAGTGAGAAAGTGTGGAAGAGTCAGTCTTCCTACTTTTATTTGTTGACCATAGAGTGGTACCTGGAGATATGTCGCGGGAGTCAGGAGACCTTGGGGACGTCAGGTGGGGTGCTATTGCCCAAAACCAAGCTTGATCAATCCTGACCCAACCCGGGCATAGTCAGTCAGTGAGAACCTGTGACGTACCTAAACAGGCGAGCTCCTGGTAGTCAACCAATAAAAGAACAAAGACCACAAAGCAAGGAGGCTTGTGTGGTGGCTGGCCAGCTATGGATCTTGAGTGATATCTAGAATATGGCCTCTGGTAATCGATTACCAAGGGTGTGTAATCGATTACAAGGCTTAAAAATGAAGACAGAAAGTTAATATGGCCTCTGGTAATCGATTACCAAGGGTGTGTAATCGATTACAAGGCTTAGAAATGGATACAGGAAGTTGAGATGGCCTCTAGTAATCGATTACCAAGGGGTGTAATCGATTACAAGGCTTAGAAATGGAGATAGGATGTTGAGTTGGCCTCTGGTAATCGATTACCAATGTTGTGTAATCGATTACACAGAGTAACAGGACACTGGTAATCGATTACCAGTTATGCGTAATCGATTACACAGTGTATATTGCAGGTTTCCATGTTCTGAAGCTGTGTAACTCGAGTTTGGCCTCTGGTAATCGATTACCAATGCTGTGTAATGGATTACCAGAGAAGAAAACCCTTGAGGCATACCTTTTAACTACATGTAGCGGTTATGGGACGCATTGTGTTGTTACCCGTAGTTAGATTTCTCGTGAAAGAGTCTACCCCCTTTCTTTTATTTCTTGTAGATCGCGATGGCAGCGCAATTAATCCATGATCGAGTGGAGATGGAGTGCCTAGAGGGAGTTTGGGAGACCCTCGAAGGCAATGCGAGGTGCTGATTCCGTGGCACGATTCGACTCACGGCTACTTCATTGGTACATTCAGAGGAACCCACACGCACGCTTCAGCGAACTGTGGAGTGGATACTACCTACACCTACTCCATATCGACTAGTGGAGCCAGTCCAAGTGATAGAGGTGTCGTCATCTGAAGAAGACCCTGAGGAGGACCCAGAGGAGTTACCTCCTGAGCCTGGTGTGGATGCCCTTGACTTTCCAGAGGACGTCATGTCGGCATCTGAGGCAGACTCTACGGAGGAGAGCGACCCTGGAGGGATAGCGACTAGTGGAGACTCTTCATCATAGCAGACGGCTCCTTAGACTAGGTTTACATACTTTTTGGGGGTGGATGTATCTAGTACAGACGGTTAGGTTTACTCTTTTGATTTTTGGATGGGTAGACCTATTGTATAGGAATTTTGATGATTATATATATGTGGTTGAAGCCACCACAGTTGATACCTTTGCTCTGGATGTCACTATGTATTTTGCAAACTCCCATATTTTGGACAGTTTTAGATGATGAATGTAATTATGTTTAATCTTGTTATTTGAAAAGAAAGTGTTAACAAACTTTATTTGAAAAAGAGTTCACCGACCGCAGTTTATTTTATTATTTTTCACGTGACGACCTAAAATGATGGCTGGTATACTTTTCTTTTTGAAAGAGCAAAATATTTTAGAGGTTATGAGTGATAAGAAAGAAATGACTCCGAATAGAGTTGTGAACTGGCCATTCAGGACTATATAGTGATAATTTTCCTTCTAAACTTAATTACTGTGAAAAGTAAGAAAAACGAAAAAGAAAAAGAAAAAGAAAAAAAAATTCCCATAGTTTTTGCTATTCAATTTATTACTATTAAACCAGTCATTATTTAGGGACGCCATATCAAGTGTCTCAATATATTATGCACCTGAATCTGACCTCCGTGTGAAAAGCTATGACCATTCAAATTTCTCGAGAGCTTCCGTTGTTCAATTTTGAGCGTCTCGATATATTATGCATCTGAATTTGACCTCCGTGTAAATAGTTATGACCATTTTAATTTATCAAGAGCTTCCGTTGTTCAATTTTGAGCGTCTCTATGTAGGATGCGCCTAAATCGGACATCCGAGTTAAAAGATATGACAATTTTAATTTCTCGAGAGCTTCCGTTTTTCAATTTTGAGCGTCTCGATATATTATGCGCCTTAATCTGACCTCCGTGTGAATAGTTTTGACCATTTTAATTTCTTGAGAGCTTCCGTTGTTCAATTTCGAGCGTCTTGATATATTATAAACCACCATCATACCCGAGTGTGCAAAGTTATCACCATTTGAATATCTCGATAGCTTCCATTGTTCATTTTCGAGCGTCTCTATATGTGATGCGCCTGAATCGGACATCCGAGTTAAAAGTTATGACCATTTGAATTTCTCGAGAGCTTCCGTTGTTCAATTTTGAGCGCCTCGATATGTGATGAGCCTGAATCAGACATCCGAGTGAAAAGTTATGATCTTTTGAATTTCTCGAGAGCTTTCGTTGTGCAATTTTGCTAGTCTCGATATATTATGCGCCTGAATCTGACCTCCGTGTTACAAGTTATGACCATTTGAATATCTCGATAGCTTCCATTGTTCATTTTCGAGCGTCTCTATATGTGATGCGCCTGAATCAGATATCCAAGTTAATAGTTAAGACCATTTGAATTTCTCAAGAGCTTCAGTTGTTCAATTTTGAGCGTCTCGATATATTGTACGCCTTAATCTGACCTCCATTTGAAAAGTTATGACCATTTGAATTTCTCGAGAGCTTCCACTGTTCAATTTCGAGCGTCTCAATATATTGTGCGCCTGAATTTGACCTTCGGGTGAAAAGTTATGACCATTTGAATTTCTCGACAACTTCCGATGTTCAATTTCGAGCGTCTCGATATATTATGTGCCTTAATCTGACCTCCGTGTGAATAGTTATGACCATTTGAATTTCTCGAGAGCTTCCGTTGTTCAATTTCAAGCGTCTTGATATATTATAAGCCAGAATCATACCTTAGTGTGCAACGTTATGACCATTTGAATATCTCGATAGGTTTCGTTGTTCAATTTCGAGCTTCTCGATATATTATGCGCCTGAATCGGACTTCCGTGTGAAATGTCATGATCATATGAATTTCTCGAGAGCTTCTATGATTCAATTGCGAGCGTCTGGATATAATATGCTCTTGAATTCGACTTCCGAGTTAAAAGTTAGGACCATTTGAATTTCTTGAGAGCTTCCATTGTTCAATTTTGTGCGTCTCGACATATTATGCGTCCGAATCGGACATCGGTGTGAAAAGTTATGACCATTTTAATTTCTCGAGAGCTTCTGTTGTTCAATTTCAAGTGTCTCCATATAATATGCACTTGAATCGGACCTCCGTGTGAAATGTTATGATCATTTAAATTTCTCGAGAGCCTCCGTTGTTCAATTTCGAGCATCTCGATATATTATGCGTCTGAATTTGACCTTCGTGTAAAAACTTATGACCATTTCAATTAATCGAGAGTTTCCGTTGTTCAATTTCAAGCGTCTCGATATGTGATGCACATGAATCGGACATCCGCGTGAAAAGTTATGACCATTTGAAATTCTCGAGAGCTTCCGTTGTTCAATTTTGAGCGTCTCGATATGTGATGCAAATGAATCGGACAACCGAGTGAAAAGTTAAGACCATATGAATTTCTCGAGGGCTTTCGTTTTTCAATTTCGAGCGTCTTGATATATTATAAGCCTGAATCGGACATTCGTGTGAAAAGTTATGACCATTTGAAATTCGCGAGAGCTTTCTTTGTTCAATTTCGAGCGTCTCAATATGAGATGCGCCTAAATTGCACATCCAAGTGAAAAGATCATGACCATTTGAATTTCTCGAGAGCTTCATTGTTCAATTCTGAGCATCTCAACATATTATGCTCCCAAATCGGACATCCGTGTGAAAAATTATGACCATTTGAAATTCTCCTCAGCTTCCAATGTTTAATTTCGAACGTCTCGATATATTATAAGACTGAATCGGACCTACGTATGAAAAGTTATGGCCATTTGAATTTCTCGAGAGCTTCCGTTGTTCAATTTCGAGCATCTCGATATGTGATGCAAGTGAATCGGACAGCCGAGTGAAAGGATAAGACCAAATGAATTTCTCGAGGGCTTTCGCTTTTTAAATTTCGAGCGTCTCGATATATTATAAGCCTGAATCGGACATCCGTATGAAAAGTTATGACCATTTGAAATTCTCTTGAGCTTCCATTGTTCAATTTCGAGCGCTCGATATGAGATGCGCCTCAATTGCACATCCAAGTGAAAAGATTATGACCATTTGAATTTCTCGAGAGCTTCATTGTTCAATTCTGAGTATCTCAACATATTATGCGCCCAAATCGGACATCCGTGCAAAAAGTTATGACCATTTGAAATTCTCCTGAGCTTCCAATGTTTAATTTCGAAAGTCTCGATATATTATAAGCCTGAATCCGACCTACGTGTGAAAAGTTATGACCATTTAAATTTCTCGAGAGCTTCTGTTGTTCAACTTCGAGCGTCTCGTCATATTATTGGCCCGAATCGGACATTCGTGTGAAAAGTTATGACCATTTGAATTTCTCGAGAGCTTCCGTTGTTCAATTTTGAGCGTCTCGATATGTGATGCGCCTGGATTGGACATCCGAGGGAAAAGATTATGACCATTTGAATTTCTCAAGAGCTTCGTTGTTCAATTCTGAGCATCTCAACATATTATGCGCCAAAATCGGACATCCGAGCGAAAAATTATGACCATTTGAAATTCTCTTGAGCTTCCAATGTTTAATTTCAAACGTCTCGATATATTATAAGCCTGAATCGGACCTACGTGTGAAAAGTTATGGCCATTTGAATTTCTTGAGAGCTTTCGTTGTTCAATTTCGAGCGTCTCTACATGTGATGCACCTGAATCGGACATCCGAATTTAAAGTTATGCCCATTTGAATTTCTCGAGAGCTTACGTTGTTCAATTTCAAGTGTCTCGATATATTATGCGCCTGAATTTGACCTGCATGTGAAATGTTATATCCATTTGAATTTCTCGAGAGCTTGCGTTGTTCAATTTCGAGCGTTTCGGTATATTATGGTCCTGAATAGGATCTCCGTGGGGTAAGTTATGACCATTTGAATTTCTTGAGAGCTTTCGTTGTCCAATTTAGAGCATCTCGATATATTATGCGCTTGAATAAGACATGCGAGTGAAAAGTTATGACCATTTAAAGTTCTCGAGAGCTTCCGTTGTTCAATTTCGAGCGTCTCGTCATATTCTGTGCCCGAATCGGACATTCGTGTGAAATGTTATGACCATTTGAATTTCTCGAGAGCTTTCATTGTTCAATTTTTAGCGTCTCGACATATTATGTTCCTGAATCAAACATCCGTGTGAAAAGTAATGACCATTTGAAATTCTCGAGAGCTTCCGTTGTTCAATTTCGAACATCTCGATATGTGATGCGCCTGAATTGGACATCCGAGTGAAAATATTATGACCATTTGAAATTCTCAAGATCTTCGTTGTTCAATTCTGAGCATCTCAACATATTATGCGCCCAAATCGGACATCCGTGCGAAAAATTATGACCATTTGAAATTCTCCTAAGCTTCCAATGTTTAATTTCGAACGTCTCGATATATTATAAGCCTGAATTGGACCTACGTGTGAAAAGTTATGGCCATTTGAATTTCTCGAGAGCTTCCGTTGTTCAATTTCGAGCGTCTCGATATGTGACACAAATGAATCGGATAGCCGAGTGAAAAGATAAGACCATATGAATTTCTCGAGGGTTTCGTTTTTAAATTTCGAGCATCTCGATATATTCTAAGCCTGAATCGGACATCCGTGTGAAAAGTTATGACCATTTGAAATTCTCGAGAGCTTCCGCTGTTCAATTTCGAGCGTTTCGATATGAGATGCGCCTGAATTGCACATCCAAGTGAAAAGATTATGACCATTTGAATTTCTCGAGAGCTTCATTGTTAATTTATGAGCATCTCAACATATTATGCGCCCAAATCAGACATCCATGCGAAAAATTATGACCATTTGAAATTCTCCTCAGCTTCCAATGTTTAATTTCGAACGTCTCGATATATTATAAGCCTGAATCGGACCTACGTGTGAACAGTTATGGCCATTTGAATTTCTCGAGAGCTTCCGTTGTTCAATTTCGAGCGTCTCGATATGTGATGCAAATGAATCGGACAGCCGAGTGAAAAGATAAGACCATATGAATTTCTCGAGGGCTTTCGTTTTTAAATTTCGAGCGTCTCGATATATTATAAGCCTGAATCGGACATCCGTGTGAAAAGTTATGACCATTTGAAATTCTCGAGAGCTTCCGTTGTTCAATTTCGAGCGTCTCGATATGAGATGCGCCTGAATTGCACATCCAAGTGAAAAGATTATGACCATTTGAATTTCTCGAGAGCTTCATTGTTCAATTCTGAGTATCTCAACATATTATGCGCCCAAATCGGACATCCGTGCGAAAAGTTATGACCATTTGAAATTCTCCTGAGCTTCCAATGTTTAATTTCGAAAGTCTCGATATATTATAAGCCTGAATCATACCTACGTGTGAAAAGTTATGACCATTTGAATTTCTCGAGAGCTTCCATTGTTCAATATCGAGCGTCTCGTCATATTATGTGCCCGAATCGGACATTCGTGTGAAAAGTTACAACCATTTGAATTTCTCGAGAGCTTCCGTTGTTCAATTTTGAGCGTCATGATATGTGATGCGCCTGAATTGAAAATCCGAGTGAAAAGATTATGACCATTTGAATTTCTCGAGAACTTCGTTGTTCAATTCTGAGCATCTCAACATATTATGCGCCCAAATCAGACATCCGTGCGAAAAATTATGACCATTTGAAATTCTCCTCAGCTTCCAATGTTTAATTTCGAACGTCTCGATATATTATAAGCCTGAATCGAACCTACGTGTGAAAAGTTATGACCATTTGAATTTCTTGAGAGCTTCCGTTGTTCAATTTCGAGCGTCTCTACATATGATGCGCCTGAATCGGACATCCGAATTTAAAGTTATGCCCATTTGAATTTCTCGAGAGCTTCCGTTGTTCAATTTCGAGCGTTTCGATATATTATGCGCATGTGAAATGTTATGTCCATTTGAATTTCTCGAGAGCTTGCGTTGTTCAATTTCTAGCATCTCGATATATTACGTTGACGGGCAGAAATACCCGAGTGGTTATCCGTATAAACATTCTTTTTTGCTGTCGGTAAGACGAAAAGCCTGATAGCACGCAGAAACTAACGTCGTCTTCTGCGCCCTTCGTCAATCGTGGCCGACAAGCCCGTTGACACGCAGAGATTTACGTCATCTTCGCGCTCACAAGATCTGTCATACTGACATTTGAGTCATGCTGACGGGCGGAAATACCCGAGTGGTTATCCGTATAAACATTCTTTTTTGTTGTCTGTAAGACGAAAAGCCTGATAGCACGCAGAGACTAACGTTGTCTTCTGCGCCCTTCGTCAATCGCGGTCGACAAGCCCGTTGACACGTGGAGATTTACGTCATCTTCCGCGCTCACAAGATCTGTCATACTGACATTTGAGTCACGCTGACGGGCGGAAATACCCGAGTGGTTATCCGTATAAACATTCTTTTTTGCTGTCTGTATGACGAAAAGCCTGATAGCACGCAGAGACTAACGTCGTCTTCTACGCCCTTCATCAATCGCGGCCGACAAGCCCGTTGACATGCGGAGATTTACGTCATCTTCCGCGCTCACAAGATCTGTCATATTGACATTTGAGTCACGCTGATGGGCGGAAATACCCGAGTGGTTATCCGTATAAACATTCTTTTTTGTTGTCTGTAAGACGAAAAGCCTGATAGCACGCAGAGACTAACGTCGTCTTCTGCGCCCTTCGTCAATCGCGGCCGACAAGCCCGTTGACACGCGGGGATTTACGTCATCTTCCGCGCTCACAAGATGTGTCATACTGACATTAGAGTCACGCTGACGGGCGGAAATACCCAAGTGGTTATCCGTATAAACATTCTTTTTTGCTGTCTGTAAGACGAAAAGCCTGATAGCACGCAGAGACTAACGTCGTCTTCTGTGCCCTGCGTCAATCGCGGCCGACAAGCCTGTTGACACGCGGAGATTTACGTCATCTTTTGTGCTCACAAGATCTGTCATACTGACATTTGAGTCACGCTGACGGGCGGAAATACCCGAGTGGTTATCCATATAAACATTCTTTTTTGCTGTCTGTAAGACGAAAAGCCTGATAGCATGCTAAGACTGACATCGTCTTCTGCACCCTTTGTTCCCCCGGGAACAACAAGTCATTTGCACGCGGAGAGTTTTTGGTCACCCGCGACTCTCGTCAACCGAGAGGAACGAAATTAGTGTTTTATCTTTACTTCCCTTTTATCTCCAATAAAAGACAAGTAAAGAGGGGCAACTGTCATACCCTAATTTCGTCCGGGAACCTTTGCTTGGTGGCATGCAACTTGTGTTTGGTCATTTTGAGGTGCTTGGCACCCATCATTAGGCAATTTGTGAAATTCCGTGACGTGCCGAAAATCAAAAGAAAATATTGGTGCACAATCCGTAAGGTTCCATGACACACCGGAAATCAAAAGAAAGCATCGTTGCACAAATAGTGAGGTTCCGTAACATTCCGTAAGTCAAAGAAGGGGATGATTATGTAATCCACAAGGTTCCGTAACATTACGGAAAGAAAACAAGTATCGTTACGAAATTCGTAAGTTTCCGTAACTTTACGAAAAAAAGAATCACCAAAAAAAGGCAGGGGGTGTATTTAGTAAAAATAGGGGTGCAAATAGCAACCAGGCTCACTTGGGCCCTCCAGAAGATCCCCCCAGAAGGCTGTTGCTTCTGGAGGAAGCAACCTTGCTCGCCTGGGCGAGCTGGGTGGCAAGCTTCTCCCCCAATTTTCTATAAATAGGGGGAGAAGTGAAGTAGAAAAGGGTTCAGCCTCTTAGGCACTTCTCTCTCTCTCGAAATAGCTAAGGAAAATTAGTTCCGTGAAGAAAATCCAAGCCGAGGCGCTTCCGTAATGTTTCCATAACGTTTTCGTGAGTAATTACGCGAAGATTCTCGACCGTTCTTCAAGATTCATCAATCGTTCTTCGTTTTCTTCAGTCTTTAACTGGTAAGTACCTCAAACCAAGCTTTTCAATTCATTCTATGTACCCGTGGTGGTCCGCATTTTGTTTCATGTATTTTTATTCTCGTTTTCATTTACTTTTTATACCCCCTTTTGACGTGCTTAAGCCATTTATTTAAGTCATTTCTCGCTTAATCTAAAAATAAAATAAATTTCCACCGATCGTTTGAATTGTATCATCCGTTAATTTCGGTTAAAATGAATTCCGACCGTTCGGTCGTGCCGTAACCACGTTGGAAATAAAAAAGAGGTAAAATAATAATATAATAATAAAAAATACCTTTTAGTAAAATAAAGCGAAAAATCAATCAGACGTTTTCTCTTTGGGATTTCTTATTCTTAATTGAATTGACTAATAACTAAAGTGAAACTAAGGCTAAAATCGACTCGCCTAGTCAAGCTCGTCCACAAAAATAGGATTTTGAAAGTTTATCATTTCTGTTTCTTACTAAGTAAAATGGATCATTTTCAAGGTCCAACGCCTTAAAATGATCACCTTTCAAGTAAAAAAGAATCACTTGATTCACGCATAAGAAAGAACTACGTAGGTGTGATTTCCTCATCCCAATTGAGGAATACGTAGGAGCAAAGGGAAACACCCTTGTCGACCACAGAAAGAGGAAAAATATAAAATGGGTATAAAAGATATAAGAACGTAAAAGGGAACGTAAAAATCTAAGTCATGTTTGCACATTTGATTAAAGGCTGTCGTCCCTTATGATGGACGTGTGGGGTGCTAATACCTTCCCCGTGCGTAAATACAACTCCCGAGCCTTTCACTTAAAAGTTCGTAGATCGCGTCTTTTCCGGTTTTTCCGACGTTTTCCTCAAATAAACGTTGGTGGCGACTCCGCGCGTATTCCTTTCATGGAACACGCATACCGCGAGTCACGCGTCGCCCTCCCGCCGAAGGGTAGGTTGCGACAGTTGGCGACTCCACTGGGGACTATTTTTAGAGAGTTAGGCCATTTAATCTTGTGCAATGTTTTATCATGACTTTCTCCTTTGTTGGTTTCCCTTTATTTTTTATGTTCTTGTGTATATAAACTCTTTGTTGCTTTTAGTGCGTTTTAAAATGTATGCATGAGGTAAATATTTATTCATTTGATGCACACAAACACCAACACTATTTGCACACACTGTGAGTTGAAAAAAGGCCCTATACCCGGGTTCATGGGAACATAAGGAGTGGAGGTGAATCTGTGATCATGCTAGGTCTCCGACTTGCTTGATTACAGTGAACCCTCATCTAGAGTTTTTCTCTTTGAAAACATATTGTTGCTAGTAGTCTCTATTGCTGCTGTATGTTCTTCGAAGGGGATGATACCTCTAGAAACCATCAAGAGAGATATGACTACCTTGGGGGTTATCACTAAAAGCCTAGTTAGCTCTCTCCCTTATAGGTCCCTTAAATAGGGGCACGGAGCAAACACGCTGCGTGCCATTTTTTCACACTGCCATGCATAAGTATCATATACCCTTTTGCTTATATTCAGTAAGTATTGTCATACTATGTACATTCCCGTATTGCACCTTTTGCATATACATCGCACACGGGTTCTGTCTTGATCCCCTCTATAGACAAATCTACCGAGGGTCCGGGTCACCGTCTTAAATACATACGTTGGGGCACTTCGCTACCCCTAGATGTTGTGTCTAAGAAGGAGACAGTTTCCCGGGCTCTCGCATTCCTAAATTACATCTGTGTCATATGCATTCCTTCATGCATTCATCTATTCCACCCATGAGATATCGGAGTTTTGATTTGCACCAGCTTTTTGTCTCACTTTAGTAAGCATGGGGACAAATCAAACCGGCAAGAGGTTTTACCAAGTCAAGGTTAAAGGCCTAGATACCACCAGCATCAAGGAATTAGGGCGGTTGATGGAACCTCTCCAAATGCAAGCCTTATGCAAGACTTACGGAAAGATATTAGATTTGACCATAGCAGAGGTATCCATAGAGGCCATTGCGTCGCTCACCCAATACTACGACCAGCCTTTGAGATGCTTCACGTTCGGAGACTTCCAATTGGTACCGACCATTGAAGAATTTGAGGAGATTCTAGGATGTCCTCTCGGGGGAAGAAAACCATATCTTTTCTCCGGGTGTCTCCCCTCTTTGAGCAGAATTGCAACTGTGGTCAAAGATTCAGCAAGAGGTTTGGACCGCGTAAAACAAACTCGAAACGGCATAGCGGGCCTACCACGGAAGTACCTAGAAGACAAGGCGAGGGATATGGCAAATCAAGAAGATTGGGTCCCGTTTATGGATGTGTTAGCATTGCTAATCTTTGGGGTCGTCCTCTTTCCAAACGTAGATGGTTTGGTGGACCTAGCCGCCATCGACGCTTTCCTTGCATACCACTATAGCAAGGAAAGCCCGGTGGTAGCTGTCTTGGCATATTTATTTGACACATTTGACCGAAGGTGCGAGAAGAGTAGCGCACGGATCATCTGTTGCTTGCCCGCTCTCTGTGTTTGGTTGGTTTCACACCTGTTCCAGCAAGACATGAGGCATCCATGTCCGCTCCAAAGCCATCGCTCGTGTGCTGAAAAGAGAGGAATAAATTGGGACCAGCTCTTGGCCGGAATAGGAGGTAGAACAATCAGTTGGTTCCCCCGATGGAAGGAAGGAAAGGAGGGAGTCCTTTTCTCATGTGGAGGGTAACCAAACATTCCGCTGATAGGAACGAGGGGTTGTATTAACTACAATCCCGTGCTCGCTATAAGACAACTAGGGTACCCCATGAGGGGAGCACCGATGGAAGAAAGCATGTCTCCTTTCCTTGTGAGAGATTTCGGCGCACAAAATTTCAAGGCTATACAAAGAATCCATAAGGCATGGGAAACCCCGTTAAGGAAAGATCAAGAACTTAGGGGCATTCGTAATGGCACCATTGGTGGTTATCATGAATGGCTGAAAGTTCATATATGAGGTTTAGATTGGCTCGCCAAGTTAAAAGTCGTCAGCGAAGACAGTTTCGAAGCACCGGAAGAAGACGAAGAAGTCCAAGCTCTCAAAAACGAGTTAGGAAAGGCGAAACTTGCCAAGGAGAAGTTCAAGTTAGCCGCTACACACATCCGAAAGGAGTGTGCCAAATTACGGGAAGAGAATGCAACTACCACAAGAGCCCTTGAACAAGAGACCAAGAGGGCTCGCAAGGAAGAGTATGGCCGTAACAAATTTCGCGGAGCTCTATGGGGTAGCAACAGTGAACTCAAGCTGCGAAGGGAAGAGAGGGACCAGTCGCGAGCACATAGCATGGTCTTGAAAGAGGAGTTAGTTGCCTGTTCAAGGTCCGAAAGGAGCTTGTCTCAGCGTTTATGCGAGACGGAGACCAACATGCTAGCTATCATCGCCAAGTACCAAGAAGAGTTAAGTCTAGCCACGACCCACGAGCATAGGGTCGCGGACGAGTATGCCCAAGTATACACGGAAAAAGAGGCTAGAGGAAGGGTGATTGACTCTTTACACCAAGAGGCAACCATGTGGATGGATCGGTTTACTCTTACCTTGAACGGGAGTCAAGAACTTCCCCGATTGTTAGCCAAGGCCAAGGCAATAGCGGACACCTACTCCGCCCCCGAAGAAATTCATGGGCTTCTCGGCTATTGTCAGCATATGATAGACTTAATGGCCCATATAATTAGAAACCGCTAGGAAACTTGTATGGTCTCTCAGATCTTGACTAGATACGACTTTCTGAAATAAAATGAGTTGGTACCATGTTTCTACTCCAAAAAGCTTGTGCGAATCAAATCACTCCTGCATTTTATCTCTAGCATGCATTCTTTCTTTCTTTACCCACTCCTCACGTTTGGTTTTTTAGGGAAAAACACCATAACTAAACGCGCCACAAGGCATCCCTATCGCACCAGATCCAAATCTAGAACGATGGGTGATCAAGAGGAGACACAGGAACAGATGAAAGCCGACATGTCGGCTCTGAAAGAACAGATGGCTTCCATGATGGAGGCCATGTTAGGAATAAGGCAGCTCATGGAGAAAAACGTGGCCACCGCTGCCGCTGTCAGTTCGGCTACCGAAGCAGACCCAATTCTCTTGGCTACCGCGCGCCATCCTCCCTCAAACATAGCAGGACGGGGAAGGAACACGCTGGGGCATGACGGCAACCCTCATCTGGGATACAACCGAGCGGCTTACCCTTATGGATTGCCGCCCAACTACTCATCACCCGTCCTGCAAGACGATGTGGGCCATATTGCTTCTCCCGTCCTTGAAAGAGAGCCTCCTCAACAGCCTGACGAGGTCCACGAAGATCCTCAAGACTATGCTCGAAGGGATGTCGAGTTCTATCCCCGAAGGGCCGGCACCCAGCACGTTGCCTCAGCCCAACATCACGACACAACCAATAGTTTTGTCCATGGAAGGACCGCCCCCGACAACTGAAGAAAGGAGGAAGCTCGATCTCCTCGAGGAGAGACTGAGGGCCGTGGAAGGATTTGGTGACTATCCGTTCGCAGACATGACGGATCTCTGCTTAGTACCCAATGTTGTTATCCCTCCGAAGTTCAAAGAACCGGACTTCGACAAGTATAAAGGGACAACTTGTCCCAAGAACCATCTCAAGATGTACTGTCGCAAGATAGGCGCACACTCTAAGGATGAGAAGCTATTAATACACTTTTTTCAAGATAGCTTGGCCGGAGCCGCAGTAGTTTGGTACACTAATTTGGAAGCTTCCCGTATCCGTATTTGGAAGGATCTGATTACTGCCTTCCTAAGGCAATATCAGTATAATTCCGATATGGCTCCCGATCGCACTCAGCTGCAGAATATGTTCAAGAAAGAGGGCGAAACCTTTAAAGAATACGCACAGCGGTGGAGAGACCTGGCAGCATAAGTGGCTCCTCCCATGGTCGAGAGAGAGATGATCACTATGATGGTAGACACTTTGCCAGTGTTCTACTATGAGAAGCTAGTAGGTTACATGCCGTCCAGCTTCGCGGACCTAGTGTTCGCTGGGGAAAGAATCGAGGTAGGATTGAAAAGAGGAAAGTTCGATTATGTTTCCTCCACGAGTGCGAATGCCAAAAGAATCGAGACAACGGGGGCAAAAAGGAAGGAAGGAGATGCCCATGCTGTCTCTTCAACGCCCGCGTGGGTCAAACCCCCGCAGCCACCTCATGGTACCCATCAGTACGTGCAACATCACCCGAGCTTCTCGGCTCACACCGGGAACGCCTCTAGTTCAGCACCTGTGCAGCCTAAGGCACCCACCCAGAGGGAAGCTCCCCAAGTTCCAACTCCGAACACAACTCGCCCGGCCGGCTATTCCAACGCAATAAGGAACTTCCCTCCGAGGCCATTTCAAGAATTCACCCCACTCCCAATGACGTATGAAGACCTCTTGTCGTCCCTCATCGCCAACCAATTGGCCGTGGTAACTCCCGAAAAAGTCTTCCAACCCCCTTTCCCAAAGTGGTATGACCCTAACGCAACTTGCAAGTACCATGGGGGTGTCTCGGGGCATTCCATTGAAAAATGCTTGGCCTTTAAACACAAGGTCCAACATTTGATAGATGCTGGATGGCTGACTTTCCAAGAGGATCGGCCCAATGTGAAAACCAACCCGCTCGCCAATCAAGGAGGGGGAGCGGTTAATGTCGTTGAGTCCAATAGGCCGCGCAGGTCTAAACCTTTAAGGGATGTGGAAACCCCTAGGAGGTTTATCTTTGAGGCCCTACAAAAGGGAGGTGTGATTCCCCATAGTGGGCGTAAGGAGGATTCCTGTTTGCTGCATTCCGGCGAGCTGCATGACATGGAAACGTGTTTGGGAGTAGAGGAATTGTTACAGCGGAAGATAGATCAAGGTCGACTGGAAGTTGGCAGTGAAGGAAGAGAGGAGCAGCACATACGCATGCAGTCCACGGATGGGAGCACTATTGCGAAGCCCAAACCCTTGGTGATATACTTCACCAAGGGCACAGCTTCGCAAAATCCCGGACACCCCTTGGCAGCTAAACCTGTCCCTTTCCCGTACCAAAATAGCCACGCAGTCCCATGGAGATATACACCTCCGAGGGGGAAGGAAGAAGAAGCCACCGACGTCAGCTCGTTGTCGGCTAAGGTAACAAATATCACGGGACTGAGTGGTGTGACCCATAGCGGTCGTGTGTTTGCACCCCCAGACCTAACAGTCTAACCCGCGAACGTCAAGGGGAAAGCAAAAGTGGTGGAGGAACAAGATGATGAAATACCCCTCGCTTCGAATAAAGATATTCCGGCAAAAGGTCTTCCGGAGAAAAAGGATGGTAAAAAAGAGGTGTCGCTAGAGGAAGCCAACGAGTTCCTCCGTATAATTCAGCAGAGCGTATTCAAGGTTATCGAGCAGCTCAACAAAACCCTGGCCAGGGTCTCGCTGTTGGAGTTACTCATGAGCTCCGAGCCTCATCGGGCTCTGGTAGTAAAAGTTCTGAACGAGGCCCACGCGGCCCAAGATATCTCGGTAGAAGGTTTCGGAGGGCTGGTCAATAATATCACTGCCAACAACTATCTCGCCTTCGCCGAAGAAGAAATCCCCGCCGAGGGGAGAGGGCATAATAAAGCTTTGCACGTATAAGTCAAGTGTATGGACCATATCGTAGCCAAGGTGCTCATCGATAATGGTTCCAGTTTAAACGTGATGCCTAAGAGCACTTTGGAGAAATTACCATTCAATGCTTCCCACCTAAAGCCGATTTCAATGGTGGTTCGTGCCTTCGACGGAACCCGCCGAGAAGTTAGGGGAGAGATCGATCTCCCAGTACAGATAGGCCCTCACACCTGTCAAGTTACCTTCCAAATAATGGATATTAACCCCCCTTACAACTGTCTGTTGGGGCGTCCGTGGATCCACTCAGTGGGAGTTGTTCCCTCTACACTCCACCAAAGGTTGAAATTCGTAGTGGAAGGGCATCTGGTCATCATATCAGGCGAGGAAGACATCTTGGTGAGCTGCCCATCCTCTATGCCTTATGTGGAGGCCGCAGAGGAGTCATTAGAAACCGCTTTCCAGTCTTTCGAGGTGGTAAGCATTTCCTCCGTGGATTCCTTCTCTGGGCAAGCTTGCCTGTCCGATGCAGCAGTAATGATGGCCCGAGTTATGTTGGGGAACGGTTACGAACCCGGAATGGGTTTAGGCAAAGACAACGGCGGCATTGTTAGACAAGTGGCCTCAGATATCTTAAGAAGGGGGGGTTGAATTAAGATATTCCAAACTGTTTCCCCTAATTAAAAATCTATTTCACTTTTTACTCAAGTTATGAATTCCCTTAATGACAATCTTCTTAAATATTAATTCAAATGAAGCAACTTGAATATGAATATAAAGCAATAATAAATAAAGGAGATTAAGGGAAGAGAAAATGCAAACTCAGTTTTATACTGGTTCGGCCACACCCTTGTGCCTACGTCCAGTCCCCAAGCAACCCGCTTGAGAGTTCCACTATCTTGTAAATTCCTTTTACAAGTTCTAAACACACAAGGACAATCCTTCCTTTGTGTTTAGAGATCCTTTACAACAAGAGACTCACAGTCTCTTAATCCCTTAGAGAATGAGAAGAAGAAGAGGAACAAATCTCTCTAGAAAGAGATGGATTTTACAGATTGAGCACTCAATTAATTCCTTAATGAATTGCAATTGAATTGGCCAAGGAATTCTTAAGAGGATAAAATGAATTTGCTCTTTGAGAGGATAAACACTTTGTTGTTCTGAAAATCTCTGAGCAATTTCGTGTTTAAGTCACATATATATAGACCATTGGTGGTCATGAGTAAAGCCTTTGAAAAGTTGTGACTCTTGAAATTATTTTTCTGAAAATCCTGTCTGGTAATCGATTACAATAATTGTGTAATCGATTATAGCTTTTAAAATTTGAATTAAAACGTTTACTAACTGCTGGTAATCGATTACCAAAATTGTGTAATCGATTACAGCTTTTAAAATTTTGAATTCAAATTTTTATAGCTGTTATAAAACGTATTTGGCCACTGGTAATCGATTACATCCTCTGGTAATCGATTACCAGAGAGTAAAACCTTTGAGAAACACTTTTTATTTTAAATCACTTGGCCAAACCTTTGCTAATTCAATTAGGAATTCCCTTCCTAATATTCTAGTGATCATCTTGATGTTGTGACTTGTAATCTTGAAGTATTGTCTTGAATTTTAATCTTGAAAAGCCCATTTGCATCAATTGCAACACATCATCATGATCATCATCAAAACATCAAAGCCAATTGCATCTACAGGCATAACTAGCCTGATAAATTCCAAAGGAAATCGTGGGAAGTATGGGTTAGGCTATAAGCCCACTCAGGCAGATATAAAGAGAAGCATCGCGGGAAGGAGGAGCGGTAGTCAAAGCTCGCGGTTGAGACAAGAAGGTGAAGGAAGCCCACCCAGCCACATAAGTAGGAGCTTTATAAGCACGGGTCTGGGGGACGAAGGTCAAGTGGTCGCGATATACGAAGATGATGTTCCGAGTACATTGGATTTGGTACGACCATGCCCTCCTGATTTCCAGCTGGGAAATTGGCGAGTGGAAGAACGCCCCGGCATTTACGCGACGAGCATAATGTAAACCTTTACAGTTTTAAAAGCTCTATAGTTGGGCCTAGGCTTTAGAGTTTTCTTTTGTTAAGGCTTTGTGTCTTTTGTTTTTGAATTTATAATACAAGGATCTTTCTTCATCTATTCCTACGTCTCTACCCATTCTCATCCATTTGCATGTTTACTTCTTTATTTTTAAAACGGCAGATCCAATGACGAGTCCCTCGAAGGTACTAATACCTGGGACCCGCCTATCAACTTCGAGCAAGAAACGAATCAAACGGAAGATGAAGGGAACGAGGATGTGGGACTTCCCCCGGAATTAGAAAGGATAGTCGCCCATGAGGACAAGAAATAGGGCCTCATCAAGAAGAAACAGAACTAGTAGACTTGGGAATTGGCAGTGGAAAAAGGGAAGTAAAGATAGGCACAGGTATTACCGCACCTATCCGTGAAGAATTAATAACCCTGCTAAGAGACTACCAAGACATCTTTGCTTGGTCGTACCAAGATATGCCCGGTTTGAGCTCTGACATTGTACAGCACCGATTACCTCTAAATCCCGAGTGTTCCTCGGTAAAGCAGAAACTGAGAAGGATGAAGCCCGAAACATCCTTGAAGATAAAAGAAGTGAAGAAGCAATTTGACGCTGGTTTTCTGGCCGTCGCTCGGTACCCAGAATGGGTTGCCAACATTGTACTGGTCCCTAAGAAGGATGGGAAAGTACGAATGTGTGTGGATTATCGGGACCTGAATCGAGCCAGTCCCAAGGAAAACTTTCCTTTACCACACATCGATATCCTCGTAGATAATACGGCCAATTTTGCTTTATTTTCCTTCATGGATGGTTTCTCCGGTTACAATCAGATAAAGATGGCGCCAGAGGATATGGAAAAGACTACCTTCGTCACCCTGTAGGGAACATTCTGTTACAAGGTGATGTCCTTTGGACTCAAGAATGCTGGGGCAACTTATCAACGGGCCATGGTAGCTTTGTTCCATGATATGATGCACCAAGAGATCGAGGTCTACGTGAACGACATAATTGCTAAATCTAAATCCGAGGAAGAACACCTTGTCAACCTGCGGAAGTTGTTCAAAAGGCTTAAGAAATATCAATTAAGGTTGAACCCCGCCAAGTGTACCTTTGGGGTCAAATCAGGGAAATTGCTTGGTTTCATTGTAAGCCAGAAAGGGATAGAGGTAGACCCCGAAAAGGTGAAGGCTATCCTTGAGATGCCGGAACCCCGTACAGAGAGGCAAGTCCGAGGTTTCCTGGGACGCTTGAATTATATTGCCAGATTCATATCGCAGCTCACCGCCATTTGTGAGCCGTTGTTCAAACTCTTACACAAAAACCAAACTGACCGCTGGAATGAGGGTTGCCAAGAGGCTTTCGGAAGGATCAAGAAATGCCTCATGAATCCCCCTGTGCTTATGCCACCAGTACCTGGAAGGCCTCTCATCTTGTACATGACAATCTTGGACGAGTCAATGGGGTGTATGCTGGGGCAACATGACGAATCCGGAAAGAAAGAACGCGCTGTCTACTATCTGAGTAAGAAGTTCACGGCCTGTGAAATGAATTACTCTTTGCTCGAAAGAACGTGTTGCGCTTTAGTGTGGGCATCCCATCGCCTAAGGAAGTACATGCTGAGCCATACTACCTGGTTGATATCCAAGATGGACCCGGTCAAGTACATCTTTGAAAAGCCAGCTCTCACAGGACGAATCGCCCGGTGGCATGTCCTGCTATCCGAGTTTGATATAGTTTACGTCACTCAAAAGGCGATAAAAGGAAGCGCTTTGGCAGATTATTTGGCTCAGCAGCCTCTTAACGACTATTAGCCCATGCATCCCGAATTCCCGGATGAGGACATCATGGCCTTGTTTGAGGAAAAATTGGACGAAGATCGGGACAAATGGACCATATGGTTTGACGGAGCGTCGAATGTTCTAGGCCATGGCGTTGAAGCAGTATTGGTCTCTCCGGACAATCAATGCGTACCTTTCACAACCAAGTTAGGATTCAACTGCACCAACAACATGGCCGAATATGAAGCATGTGCCCTGGCCGTCCAGGCAGCGATTGACTCCAATGTCAAACTACTCAAGGTGTACGGCGACTCAGCGTTGGTAATCCATCAGCTAAAAGAGGGGAATAGGAAACTAGAGATCCCAAGCTGATACCCTACAAAGCCTATATCAAGGAATTGGCTAAGACCTTTGATGAGATCTCCTTCCATCATGTTCCCCGCGAGGAAAATCAAATTGCGGATGCGCTTGGTACTTTGGCGTCTATGTTCCAGCTAACACCGCACGGGGATCTACCATACATTGAATTTTGGTGTCGTGGCAAACCCGCGCATTGTTGCCAAGTAGAAGAGGAACGGGACGGTAAGCCTTGGTATTTCGACATCAAGCGATATGTCGTAAGCAAAGAATACCCACCAGAGATTGCCGACAATGATAAAAGGACATTGAGAAGATTGGCGGCCGGTTTCTTCATGAGCAGAAGCATACTATATAAGAGAAACCACGACATGACACTCCTGCGGTGCGTGGATGCCAAAGAGGCGAACCACATGATCGAGGAAGTCCATGAGGGCTCGTTTGGAACGCACGCCAACGGGCATGCTATGGCCAGAAATATCCTAAGGGCAGGTTATTACTGGCTTACCATGGAAAGTGATTGTTGTGTCCATGTAAGGAAATGCCACAAATGTAAAGCATTCGCAGACAATGTCAATGCCCCACCGCATCCTCTGAATGTCATGTCCGCCCCTTGGCCTTTCTCCATGTGGGGAATAGATGTCATCGGGGCCATTGAGCCCAAGGCCTCGAATGGTCATCGCTTCATCCTCGTGGCGATAGATTATTTCACCAAGTGGGTCGAGGCGGCCTCCTACGCCAATGTCACGAGGGGTGTAGTGGTCAGGTTCATTAAGAGAGAGATCATCTGCCGATATGGTTTGCCAAGGAAGATTATCACGGACAACGGCACCAACCTGAATAACAAGATGATGGGGGAAATGTGCGAGGAGTTTAAAATCCAGCATCACAATTCCACGCCCTACCGACCAAAGATGAATGGAGCCGTGGAAGCGGCCAATAAAAATATCAAAAAGATTATCCAAAAGATGACCGTGTCGTACAAAGATTGGCACGAGATGCTCCCATTCGCGTTACACAGTTACCGAACTTTTGTACGAACGTCAACTGGGGCAACGCCGTTATCATTGGTATATGGAATGGAGGCTGTGCTACCGTTTGAGGTAGAAGTCCCGTCATTAAGGATCTTGGCGGAATCCGGATTAAAGGAATCAGAGTGGGCTCAAACGCGCTATGACCAACTCAACCTCATTGAAGGTAAGCGCTTAACGGCCATGAGTCATGGGCGCTTGTACCAGCAAAGAATGAAGAATGCATTCGACAAGAAGGTACGCTTGCGCAAGTTCCATGAGGGAGACTTTGTGTTAAAGAAAATGTCCCATACTGTCAAGGATAATCGAGGAAAATGGGCCCCAAACTACGAAGGGCCTTTTGTTGTGAAGAGGGCTTTTTCCGGAGGAGCCCTGGTGCTTACCAACATGGATGGCAAAGAGCTACCTTCACCCATGAACTCTGATGTAGTCAAGCGATATTATGCTTAGAATCTGGGGCAATTAAGGATGTCGCTGCATGTTCTTTATCTTTATGTGTTTTATGGGTTTCCCCCAGGGATTCCCCATCTACTGTATCTCTCGTTACAATCTTTCAAAGAAGTGAACATGGGTTCAAGGCTTTAGTCCTCACGTTGGTTTTAAACCTTGCGTTAATTTGTGATCACCTGAGCCCTTCCGCTCAGTTCATGGGATGCCCCAAGCGCTTAATTAAAATTGAACCAAAACCAACTTTCATTAAAATTTGCTGCGTTTGAAAACATTCATGCATACGCATACGCATGCATATTGTTGTGGTAAAACAGGGCAGGATCATCTTGAGCTACCTTCTGGGGTAGAGACAAAGTTAAAACAGCAGAAACCAATCGAGGTAGGACAACGACGCGGTCGAGATTTGCCACACCTCGTTGTTTCCTACTTTCAGATACTTGGGGACGGACACAAAAGGAGGCTAGGGTCACTACCATTAGGTCATCGTCCTTAACCTAACCCGAGACAAGCGGAAAGCGCTGCTGTAAAGCAGCCTAGTATCCTTTGAAATTATAGTAATTATTACCTTTGTTCGATGCCTAATCTATCCTGGGGAGTTTCGATCAGTAACTTACGGAGTGGCTGGCGGAGCATCAAAAGCTTTGGTCCCCTCACGCGAGCCATTCCCGTGTACAGTCGCCTCTGAAATCAATCGACCTTTTTTTTTTTAAAAAAAAAAAGTGCAGGTTAGCTCGCCTGGGCGAGCCGAGCTCGCCTGGGTGAGCAGCCCCTGCACCAAAATATAAAAAATGAAGAAGGGGGACATTTTTGCATTCAAAAACTTCTTTTCCCCCCATTCAAAAGCAATACCCACGGAATTTACGAGTTTGTAGCCCTAGGGTCACTATTTTTCGCATTTTTCGATTCCATTTTGCGCTTTTATTCATCACCAACAAGTAAGTATTCCATCCTTAAGCTTTCTAGCTTTTCATTGGTGTATTTTGATCTCCTTTTGGTGCTCTAAATTGTGGGAATGTGTTCAAACATGTGGGGCAATTTTGGTTTGTTTTCTTGCTTGGTTGGGTTGAATTGGGGGTTTGTATGAGATGGCCCTAGGCCTATAATGTATTTTGAAGAAATGGGGCATGCCACATTGTCCCCGTTCTCTTGCTATTGATGCCTAAACGCGCGCCCACCAAGTGTTCGATGAAATGCCTCAATGGCATTAGCGCGTGATTTTTGTAAGGAAACAACCTACGGGACAATTTGGTTTGCACATGTTTTCTATTTTTTGGGACATGTATTCAGTTTCGTAAGGGCTAGAGTAATTGCCCCACATATATCCTAGGCCTAGGAACCAAAGTTTTTATGCAAGAGAACACAAGAGTGGATGCATATTGGGTGAAGCTACCCTTTTTGGCCAGCAATCAGCTATGAGCCACGCTACAATAGTTTCCCTACGCCTAGATGTTTAGGAATTTTGTTCATCATAAACGTGTAGGTGTAGAATAAGTAGCAAAATACCTTTGGCAATTTACACTTTGGGTATGGTAGCAAAATACTTGGATGTATGTACATGTAATTTTTGGTAGCCAAAATGTCTCACAAAAAAAATATATATATGTTGCATGTTATGTAAAGAAAATACCTTACAAAGATACCTTTTAATTTGAATGCAATTTTAGTCAGCAAAAGAAAATATACTTGAATTTGCATGCGGATTTAGGTAGCAAAAACACTTGAATAAAGCATGAAATGTAGCACCTTATTGTGTAGGTAGCCAAGATTCATCACAAAGTTTGTGTATGTATAGGTATTAGAAATACCAGAATGTGCACGTACGCAATTTTTGGTAGCCAAAGTGCTTTGAGTATGCATGTATGTAAATTTAGCAAAGGAAATGCATGTGATGTAGGTAGCAAATACACCTTGGAAGTACATATAAGTGATCTAGGTAACGAAGGTGCCTTGATTGTGCGTGGGTTCATTTTTCTTAGTTAGAAGAATATCTTGTGCGAGTGAATGTTCGTAAGGAAGTATGTGCATGAGTTTGCTCTAAATTTACATTGATGTTTGTGTTTATTGGAGGAGGTTGTATGCCATTTTCGTGTTAAGAGTAGCATTTCTTGGTAAAACTAACTTTCCAAATGTTTGCCTTCGCAGGAAATGGCCCCGAGGAAGCTTGCCCCAAAGAGGTCCAGGAAGGATAAAGCGCCCGACGGAACCAGTTCCGCTCCCGAGTATGACAGCCACCGCTTTAGGAGCGCTGAACACCAGCAGCGCTTCGAGGCCATCAAGGGGTGGTCATTTCTCCGGGAGCGACGCGTCCAGCTCAGGGACGATGAGTATGCCGATTTCCAGGAGGAGATAGTTCGCCGGCGGTGGGCATCACTGGTTACCCCCATGGCCAAGTTCGACCCAGACATAGTCCTCGAATTTTATGCCAGTGCTTGGCCTACGGAGGAGAGCGTGCGAGATATGAGATCCTGGGTGAGGGGTCAGTGGATCCCGTTCGATGCGGATGCTATCAGCCAGTTCCTAGGATATCCTTTAGTGCTGGAAGAGGGCCAGGAGTGCGAGTATGGCCAGAGGAGGAACCGGTCCGATGGTTTTGATGAGGAGGCCATCGCCCAGTTGCTGTGTATACCGGGGCAGGATTTTGCCCGGACTGCTGCAGGGAGGCGAGTACGAATTATGCGCACCAACATGACCACCCTGACCCAGATATGGATGACGTTGCTGCTCAGCAACATCCTGCCTAGCGATCATAATTCCGACCTCCCTTTGCCGAAGTGTCAGCTGGTGTACGCCATCCTGACACGGATGAGTATTCACGTGGCTCAGTTGATCGCTGATGCCATTTATCTATTTGCAGGTATGGCGCCGACCAGACACCCTTTGGACCCAGATAAGTCCAACAGGGCCCTGGGATTTCCCGCACTGATCACAGGACTCTGCCAGTCGTTCGGAGTCCCCGTTGCACCTACCAAGGTGATTCGGCCGCCCATCACCCGGGCTTTTATTGACAAGTACTGCACCCAGAGACAGGCTCAGGGTGATGCTCCACAGGCCGCAGGCGCGCCACCACCAACTCATCAGGCTGGCCCGGTTGGGTCGTTTGACATGGAGCAGTATTTACGGCATTTGGTTCGCCAGCAGGCGGCCAACCACCGGGCACATGCACAGACCCATGATTGCCTTTACCAGCTGAGCCTCAGCATGCAGAGCCAGGGCTTCGCTTCTTTTTCATGCCCTACTCCAGACCAGTTCAGGGCAGAGGTCGCATGGCCCGGGGATTAGCCCGAGGCCCAAGCAGGAGAGGCACCCCCAGAGGCTCCCGACGATGGAGAGGAGGCCCACGAGGATGAGGAGATGGCCGATTTGCTTGACTTCTTGGGAGGGAGTGGAGCTACATGACTGGGAGATCCCCAGATTCATGTTTTCTTTCATATTTCTTTTATCATTTTTATGTTATTTTTTGACTTGAGAGACTAATGTTTGTTTTTGTTGTTTCGATTGTCATTTGTACAACACATACATTTTTGTTTGGATTGTTGCGTTAGTGCTTATATCATTATTATCGATGATGTTTATTTGAAATTCTGGAACCGTGTAGAGTTTTTCGTTTAGGAACATCGTCCAAAAAATAAAACAAACAAAAATCATGATAAAAATAAAAATAAAAAAAAGAGAAAGAGAGAGCAAGTAAGGAGAAAAAGAAGGAAAATAGAAGATAAAGAACCAACATGTTTTTGAAAGAGATGATTTCCAACTTTTGTTTGAAAGGAAAATTCGCAGATCATAGCTAGTTTTTGAAAAAAATGTGTGTACACCTGAAGGGTGAACGCTGTGAAAATTTTCCCGGGCGCCCAAATGGACTCGGATAAATGCACAAATCGATAAAAGAACATATTTTGGAAACATTGGGTTGACTAAAATAGAGGAAATGAATCCTGAGCCCTAGCATCACATGACCATAAAAATTTGACACTTGAGTGTCCACATAGGTGCATGCATGACCAGTTTTGCATAAAGTTTCCAAATCATCATTTTTGCATTTGTGTCATGGAAATAATGTGGGGCATCCCTTTTTATCCTTGAACCAAACCAAACCCTGACATGTATCGTGTCTAGCCATTCTACAAGCCTTGAGCCAAAATCCTAACTCACCATAAACCTTGACCCAGGGTGAGAATGTCAATCCTTACCCTCGGAAGCAAAAAAAGGAGAAGGAAAATTTCCAATCAAAGAGAAAGCAAAAAAGAGGGGAAAGGAAATTCCCAATCAAAGAGTGGGAGAAAGCAAAAAGAAAAGAAAGAAAATTCCCAATCAAAGAATGGGAGAAAGTAAAAAAAGAAGAAGAAAAAGGAAGGAAAGAAAGTTCCTGATCAAAGAAGCAGAAGAAATGTGCAGAAAGGTCTTTTGACCAGACAATATCTGAACAATACAGAATTGTCACCAAATGAACAAAAGGAAGGAAAGGAAACCATGACCTAAAGTGGTATTCTCCCTTTGATTACCAACCAAAATCCTATGCGTCAGTGACTTGTTCGCCTCGCATCAAACAAGAACAGAAAAGGAAGAAAGCCAGAAAAAATCAAATCAATCAAAAGCCAAAAAACCCCACCAAAAGAACCCATTTCCAAGGGAAGTCCTATTCATCCATGATCACGCATGTAATCTTTGATTTGATAGGAAATAATTCGCAAAGTCAAGTCGTGGCATATCTATGGTTCGGAATTAGGATGAAACACTTACCTGTGCGAGGTTGATACACTTTGAGTGATTTTCTTCTATTTTTTGTTGAACCCAGTGTTTCCTCTAAATGGTCATTTAGAAATGAAATGCTAACATCCAAAATCTCATTTATGGTTATGGGGGGGTTTCATCAGCAGACTCTCCTTCCCCGGTAGACGCATTATTTTTCACTCAAAAAAGGCATATGCTGCTCTAATCAGTTGGAATATTGGTCTCTTTACTAAAGCATGTTTGCATTTTAGTGGAGAAAACACCGAGACTTTTTCAAGTCTCACAAGTTATCCAGAACTACGTAGGTCTGAATTCCTCATTTGAGGATACGTAGGAGCAAAAGCCCTACTTTTGTCGACCACACCGCTTTTTGTTAACATGACCCAAGATCTGGTAGCCCGCGGAGACACCTTACGATTATCCGCACCTCGTCATTCAGTGACCCCAAGTGTGATTGACGAGCAGAGGACAATGTGGTCATATGCACCCTTTCCGGAGATATCAGCATCTTCCGGTGGAGACTTTTTCAAGTCTCACAAGTTATCAAGAACTACGTAGGTCTGAGTTACTCATTGGAGGATACGTAGGAGCAAGAGCCTCGCTTTTGTCGGTCACCCTCACAAGTTCTGTCATACTAACATTTGAGTCACGCTGACGGGCGGAAATACCCGAGTGGTTATCCGTATAAACATTCTTTTTTGCTATCGGTAAGACAAAAAGCCTGATAGCACGCAGAGACTAACTTCGTCTTCTACGCCCTTCGTCAATCGCGGCCGACAAGCTCGTTGACACGCGGAGATTTACGTCATCTTCCGCGCTCACAAGATCTGTCATACTGACATTTGAGTCACGATGACGGGAGGAAATACCCGAGTGGTTATTCGTATAAACATTCTTTTTTGTTGTCTGTAAGACAAAAAGCATGATAGCACGCAGAGACTAACGTCGTCTTCTCGGCCCTTCGTCAATCGCGGCCGACAAGCCCGTTGACACGCGGAGATTTACGTCATCTTCCGCGCTCACAAGATCTGTCATACTGACATTTGAGTCACGTTGACGGGCGGAAATACCCGAGTGGTTATCCGTATAAACATTCTTTTTTGCTGTCTGTAAGAGGAAAAGCCTGATAGCACGCAGAGACTAACGTCGTCTACTGTGCCCTTCGTCAATCGCGGCCGACAAGCCCGTTGACACGCTGAGATTTACGTCATCTTCCGCGCTCACAAGATTTGTCATACTGACATTTGAGTCACTCTGACGGGCAGAAAAACCCGAGTCGTTATCCGTATAAACATTCTTTTTTGTTGTCTGTAAGACGAAAAGCCTAATAGCACCCAGAGACTAACGTCGTCTTCTACGTCCTTCCTCAATCGCGGCCGACAAGCCCTTTGACACGCGGAGATTTACGTCATCTTCCGCGCTCACAAGATTTGTCATACTGACATTTGAGTCACGCTGACAGGCGGAAAAACCCGAGCGGTTATCCGTATAAACATTCTTTTTTGCTGTTTGTAAGACGAAAAGCCTGATAGCATGCAGAGACTAACGTCATCTTCAGCGGCCTTCGTCAATCGCGGTCGACAAGCACGTTGACACGCGGAGATTTACGTCATCTTCCGCGCACACAAGATCTGTCATACTGACATTTGAGTCACGTTGACGGGCGGAAATACCCAAGTGGTTATCCGTATAAACATTCTTTTTTCCTGTCTGTAAGACGAAAAGCCTGATAGCACGCAGAGACTAACATCGTCTTCTGTGCCCTTCGTTAATCGTGGCCGAGAAGCCCGTTGACATGCGGAGATTTACGTCATCTTCCACGCTCACAAGAACTGTCATACTCAAATTTGAGTCACGCTGACGAGCGGAAATACCCAAGTGGATATCCGTATAAACATTCTTTTTTCCTGTCTTTAAGACGAAATGCCTGATAGCACGCAGAGACTAACATCGTCTTCTGGGCCCTTCGTGAATCGTGGCCGACAAGCCCGTTGACACGCAGAGATTTGCGTCATCTTCCGCGCTCACAAGACCTGTCATACTGACATTTGAGTCACGCTGACGGGCGGAAATACCCGAGTTGTTATCCGTATAAACATTCTTTTTTGCTGTCTGTAAGACGAAAAGCCTGATAGCATGCAGAGACTAACGTCGTCTTCTGCGCCCATCGTCAGTCGCGGCCGACAAGCCCGTTGACACGCGGAGATTTACGTCATCTTCCGCGCACACAAGATCTGTCATACTGACATTTGAGTGACGTTGAGGGGCGGAAATACCCAAGTGGTTATCCGTATAAACATTCTTTTTTCCTGTCTGTAAGACGAAATGCCTGATAGCACGCACAATCTAACATCGTCTTCTGGGCCCTTCGTGAATCGTGGCCGACAAGCCCGTTGACACGCGGAGATTTACGTCATCTTCCACGCTCACGCTGACGGGCGGAAATTCCCGAGTGGATATCCGAATAAACATTCTTTTTTGTTGTCTGTAAGACGAAAAGCCTGATAGCACGCAGAGACTGACGTCGTCTTCTGCGCCCTTCGTCAATCGCGGCCGACAAGACCGTTGACACGCGAAGATTTACGTCATCTTCCACGCTCACAAGATTTGTCATACTGACATTTGAGTCACGTTGACGGGCGGAAATACCCAAGTGGTTATCCGTATAAACATTCTTTTTTGCTATCTGTAAGACGAAAAGCCTGATAGCACGCAGAGACTAACGTCGTCTTCTGTGCCCTTCGTCAATCGCGGCCGACAAGCTTGTTGACACGCGGAGATTTACGTCAACTTTTGTGCTCACAAGATTTGTCATACTGACATTTGAGTCACGTTGACGGGCGGAGATACCCTAGTGGTTATCCGTATAAACATTCTTTTTTGCTGTCTGTAAAACGAAAAGCCTGATAGCATGCAGAGACTAACGTCGTCTTCTGCGCCCTTCGTCAATCGCGGCCGACAAGCCCGTTGACACGCAGAGATTTACGTCATTTTCCGCGCTCACAAGATCTGTCATACTGACATTTGAGTCATGCTGACGGACGGAAATACCCAAGTGGATATCCGTATAAACATTCTTTTTTCCTGTCTGTAAGACGAAATGCCTGATAGCACGCAGAGACTAACATCGTCTTCTGGGCCCTTCGTGAATCGTGGCCGACAAGCCCGTTGACACGCGGAGATTTACGTCATCTTCCACGCTCACAAGATCTGTCATACTCAAATTTGAGTCACGCTGACGGGCGGAAATACCCGAGTGGTTATCCGTATAAACATTCTTTTTTGCTGTCTGTAAAATGAAAAGCCTGATAGCACGCAGAGACTAACGTCGTCTTCTACGCCCTTCGTCAATTGCGGCCGACAAGCCCGTTGACACGCAGAGATTTACGTCATTTTCCGCGCTCACAAGATCTGTCATACTGACATTTGAGTCACGCAGACGGGCGGAAAAACCCGAGTGGTTATCCGTATAAACATTGTTTTTTGTTGTCTGTAAGACGAAAAGCATGATAGCACGTAGAGACTAACGTCGTCTTCTGGGCCCTTCGTCAATCGCGGCCGACAAGCCCGTCGACACGCGGAGATTTATGTCATCTTCCGCGCTCACAAGATCTGTCATACTGACATTTGAGTCACGCTGACTGGCGAAAATACCCGAGTGGTTATCCGTATAAACATTCTTTTTTGTTGTCTGTAAGACGAAAAGCCTGATAGCACGCAGAGACTGACGTCGTCTTCTGTGCCCTTCGTCAATCGCGGCCGACAAGCCCGTTGACACGCGGAGATTTACGTCATCTTCCACGCTCACAAGAACTGTCATACTCAAATTTGAGTCACGCTGACGAGCGGAAATACCCGAGTTGTTATCCGTATAAACATTCTTTTTTGCTGTCTGTAAGACGAAAAGCCTGATAGCACGCAGAGACTATGGTCGTCTTCTGCGCCCATCGTCAGTCGCGGCCGACAAGCCCGTTGACACGCGGAGATTTACGTCATCTTCCACCCTCACAAGATCTGTCATACTGACATTTGAGTCACGCAGACGGGCGGAAAAACCCGAGTGGTTATCCGTATAAACATTCTTTTTTGTTGTCTGTAAGACGAAAAGCATGATAGCACGTAGAGACTAACGTCGTCTTCTGGGCCCTTCGTCAATCGCGGCCGACAAGCCCGTCGACACGCGGAGATTTATGTCATCTTCCGCGCTCACAAGATCTGTCATACTGACATTTGAGTCACGTTGACGGGCGGAGATACCCTTGTGGTTATCCGTATAAACATTCTTTTTTGCTGTCTGTAAGACGAAAAGCCTGATAGCATGCAGAGACTAACATCGTCTTCTAGGCCCTTCGTGAATCGTGGCCGACAAGCCCGTTGACACGCACAGATTTACGTCATCTTCCACGCTCACAAGATCTGTCATACTCAAATTTGAGTCACGCAGACGGGCGGAAATACCCGAGTTGTTATCCGTATAAACATTCTTTTTTGCTGTCTGTAAGACGAAAAGCCTGATAGCATGCAGAGACTAACGTCGTCTTCTGCGCCCATCGTCAGTCGCGGCCGACAAGCCCGTTGACACGCGGAGATTTACGTCATCTTCCGCGCTCACATGATTCGTCATACTGACATTTGAGTCACGTCGACGGGCGGAAATACCCAAGTGGTTATCCGTATAAACATTCTTTTTTTTTGTCTGTAAGACGAAAAGCCTGATAGCACGCAGAGACTAACGTCGTCTTCTGTGCCCTTCGTCAATCGCGGCCGACAAGCACGTTGACACGCGGAGATTTACGTCATCTTCCGCGCTCACAAGATCTGTCATACTGACATTTGAGTCACGCTGACTGGCGAAATACCCGAGTGGTTATCCGTATAAACATTCTTTTTTGTTGTCTGTAAGACGAAAAGCCTGATAGCAAGCAGAGACTAACGTCGTCTTCTGCGCCCTTCGTCAATCGCGGCCGACAAGGCCCGTTGACACGCGGAGATTTACGTCATCTTCCGTGCACACAAGATCTGTCATACTGACATTTGAGTGACGTTGAGGGGCGGAAATACCCAAGTGGTTATCCGTATAAACATTCTTTTTTCCTGTCTGTAAGACGAAAAGCCTGATAGCACGCAGAGACTAACATCGTCTTCTGGGCCCTTCGTGAATCGTGGCCGACAAGCCCGTTGACACGCGGAGATTTACGTCATCTTCCGCGCTCACAAGATCTGTCATACTGACATTTGAGTCACGCTGACGGCGGAAATACCCGAGTTGTTATCCGTATAAACATTCTTTTTTGCTGTCTGTAAGACGAAAAGCCTGATAGCACGCAGAGACTAACGTCGTCTTCTGCGCCCATCGTCAGTCGCGGCCGACAAGCCCGTTGACACGCGGAGATTTACGTCATCTTCCACGCTCACAAGATCTGTCATACTGACATTTGAGTCACGCTGACGGGCGGAAATACCCGAGTGGTTATCCGTATAAACATTCTTTTTTGCTGTCTGTAAGACGAAAAGCCTGATAGCACGCAGAGACTAACGTCGTCTTCTGCGCCCTTCGTCAATCGCGGCCGACAAGCCGTTGACACGCGGAGATTTACGTCATCTTCCGCGCTCACAAGATCTGTCATACTGACATTTGAGTCACGCTGACGGGCGGAAATACCCGAGTGGTTATCCGTATAAACATTCTTTTTTGCTGTCTGTAAGACGAAAAGCCTGATAGCACGCAGAGACTAACGTCGTCTTCTGCGCCCTTCGTCAATCGCGGCCGACAAGCCCGTTGACACGCGGAGATTTACGTCATCTTCCGCGCTCACAAGATCTGTCATACTGACATTTGAGTCACGCTGACGGGCGGAAATACCCGAGTGGTTATCCGTATAAACATTCTTTTTTGCTGTCTGTAAGACGAAAAGCCTGATAGCACGCAGAGACTAACGTCGTCTTCTGCGCCCTTCGTCAATCGCGGCCGACAAGCCCGTTGACACGCGGAGATTTACGTCATCTTCCGCGCTCACAAGATTTGTCATACTGACATTTGAGTCACGTTGACGGGCGGAAATACCCAGTGGTTATCCGTATAAACATTCTTTTTTGCTGTCTGTAAGACGAAAAGCCTGATAGCACGCAGAGACTAACATCGTCTTCTGCGCCCTTCGTCAATCGCGGCCGACAAGCCCGTTGACACGCGGAGATTTACGTCATCTTCCGCGCTCACAAGATCTGTCATACTGACATTTGAGTCACGTTGACGGGCGGAAATACCCAGTGGTTATCCGTATAAACATTCTTTTTTGCTGTCTGTAAGACGAAAAGCCTGATAGCACGCAGAGACTAACGTCGTCTTCTGCGCCCTTCGTCAATCGCGGCCGACAAGTCCCGTTGACACGCGGAGATTTACGTCATCTTCCGCGCACACAAGATCTGTCATACTGACATTTGAGTCACGTTGACGGGCGGAAATACCCCAGTGGTTATCCGTATAAACATTCTTTTTTGCTGTCTGTAAGACGAAAAGCCTGATAGCACGCAGAGACTAACGTCGTCTTCTGGACCCTTCGTCAATCGCGGCCGACAAGCCCGTTGACACGCGGAGATTTACGTCATCTTCCGCGCTCACAAGATCTGTCATACTGACATTTGAGTCACGCTGACGGGCGGAAATACCCGAGTGGTTATCCGTATAAACATTCTTTTTTGCTGTCTGTAAGACGAAAAGCCTGATAGCACGCAGAGACTAACGTCGTCTTCTGCGCCCTTCGTCAATCGCGGCCGACAAGCCCGTTGACACGCGGAGATTTACGTCATCTTCCGCGCTCACAAGATCTGTCATACTGACATTTGAGTCACGTTGACGGGCGGAAATACCCCAGTGGTTATCCGTATAAACATTCTTTTTTGCTGTCTGTAAGACGAAAAGCCTGATAGCACGCAGAGACTAACGTCGTCTTCTGCGCCCTTCGTCAATCGCGGCCGACAAGCCCGTTGACACGCGGAGATTTACGTCATCTTCCGCGCTCACAAGATCTGTCATACTGACATTTGAGTCACGTGACGGGCGGAAATACCCGAGTGGTTATCCGTATAAACATTCTTTTTTGCTGTCTGTAAGACGAAAAGCCTGATAGCACGCAGAGACTAACGTCGTCTTCTGCGCCCTTCGTCAATCGCGGCCGACAAGCCCGTTGACACGCGGAGATTTACGTCATCTTCCGCGCTCACAAGATCTGTCATACTGACATTTGAGTCACGCTGACGGGCGGAAATACCCGAGTGGTTATCCGTATAAACATTCTTTTTTGCTGTCTGTAAGACGAAAAGCCTGATAGCACGCAGAGACTAACGTCGTCTTCTGCGCCCTTCGTCAATCGCGGCCGACAAGCCCGTTGACACGCGGAGATTTACGTCATCTTCCGCGCTCACAAGATCTGTCATACTGACATTTGAGTCACGCTGACGGGCGGAAATACCCGAGTGGTTATCCGTATAAACATTCTTTTTTGCTGTCTGTAAGACGAAAAGCCTGATAGCACGCAGAGACTAACGTCGTTTTCTGCGCCCTTCGTCAATCGCGGCCGACAAGCCCGTTGACACGCGGAGATTTACGTCATCTTCCGCGCTCACAAGATCTGTCATACTGACATTTGAGTCACGTTGACGGGCGGAAATACCCAAGTGGTTATCCGTATAAACATTCTTTTTTGCTGTCTGTAAGACGAAAAGCCTGATAGCACGCAGAGACTAACGTCGTCTTCTGCGCCCTTCGTCAATCGCGGCCGACAAGCCCGTTGACACGCGGAGATTTACGTCATCTTCCGCGCTCACAAGATCTGTCATACTGACATTTGAGTCACGTTGACGGGCGGAAATACCCAGTGGTTATCCGTATAAACATTCTTTTTTGCTGTCTGTAAGACGAAAAGCCTGATAGCACGCAGAGACTAACGTCGTCTTCTGCGCCCTTCGTCAATCGCGGCCGACAAGCCCGTTGACACGCGGAGATTTACGTCATCTTCCGCGCTCACAAGATCTGTCATACTGACATTTGAGTCACGTTGACGGGCGGAAATACCCGAGTGGTTATCCGTATAAACATTCTTTTTTGCTGTCTGTAAGACGAAAAGCCTGATAGCACGCAGAGACTAACGTCGTCTTCTGCGCCCTTCGTCAATCGCGGCCGACAAGCCCGTTGACACGCGGAGATTTACGTCATCTTCCGCGCTCACAAGATCTGTCATACTGACATTTGAGTCACGCTGACGGGCGGAAATACCCAGTGGTTATCCGTATAAACATTCTTTTTTGCTGTCTGTAAGACGAAAAGCCTGATAGCACGCAGAGACTAACGTCGTCTTCTGCGCCCTTCGTCAATCGCGGCCGACAAGCCCGTTGACACGCGGAGATTTACGTCATCTTCCGCGCTCACAAGATCTGTCATACTGACATTTGAGTCACGTGACGGGCGGAAATACCCGAGTGGTTATCCGTATAAACATTCTTTTTTGCTGTCTGTAAGACGAAAAGCCTGATAGCACGCAGAGACTAACGTCGTCTTCTGCGCCCTTCGTCAATCGCGGCCGACAAGCCCGTTGACACGCGGAGATTTACGTCATCTTCCGCGCTCACAAGATCTGTCATACTGACATTTGAGTCACGCTGACGGGCGGAAATACCCGAGTGGTTATCCGTATAAACATTCTTTTTTGCTGTCTGTAAGACGAAAAGCCTGATAGCACGCAGAGACTAACGTCGTCTTCTGCGCCCTTCGTCAATCGCGGCCGACAAGCCCGTTGACACGCGGAGATTTACGTCATCTTCCGCGCTCACAAGATCTGTCATACTGACATTTGAGTCACGTTGACGGGCGGAAATACCCGAGTGGTTATCCGTATAAACATTCTTTTTTGCTGTCTGTAAGACGAAAAGCCTGATAGCACGCAGAGACTAACGTCGTCTTCTGCGCCCTTCGTCAATCGCGGCCGACAAGCCCGTTGACACGCGGAGATTTACGTCATCTTCCGCGCTCACAAGATCTGTCATACTGACATTTGAGTCACGTTGACGGGCGGAAATACCCGAGTGGTTATCCGTATAAACATTCTTTTTTGCTGTCTGTAAGACGAAAAGCCTGATAGCACGCAGAGACTAACGTCGTCTTCTGCGCCCTTCGTCAATCGCGGCCGACAAGCCCGTTGACACGCGGAGATTTACGTCATCTTCCGCGCTCACAAGATCTGTCATACTGACATTTGAGTCACGCTGACGGGCGGAAATACCCGAGTGGTTATCCGTATAAACATTCTTTTTTGCTGTCTGTAAGACGAAAAGCCTGATAGCACGCAGAGACTAACGTCGTCTTCTGCGCCCTTCGTCAATCGCGGCCGACAAGCCCGTTGACACGCGGAGATTTACGTCATCTTCCGCGCTCACAAGATCTGTCATACTGACATTTGAGTCACGTTGACGGGCGGAAATACCCGAGTGGTTATCCGTATAAACATTCTTTTTTGCTGTCTGTAAGACGAAAAGCCTGATAGCACGCAGAGACTAACGTCGTCTTCTGCGCCCTTCGTCAATCGCGGCCGACAAGCCCGTTGACACGCGGAGATTTACGTCATCTTCCGCGCTCACAAGATCTGTCATACTGACATTTGAGTCACGTTGACGGGCGGAAATACCCAGTGGTTATCCGTATAAACATTCTTTTTTGCTGTCTGTAAGACGAAAAGCCTGATAGCACGCAGAGACTAACGTCGTCTTCTGCGCCCTTCGTCAATCGCGGCCGACAAGCCCGTTGACACGCGGAGATTTACGTCATCTTCCGCGCTCACAAGATCTGTCATACTGACATTTGAGTCACGTTGACGGGCGGAAATACCCAGTGGTTATCCGTATAAACATTCTTTTTTGCTGTCTGTAAGACGAAAAGCCTGATAGCACGCAGAGACTAACGTCGTCTTCTGCGCCCTTCGTCAATCGCGGCCGACAAGCCCGTTGACACGCGGAGATTTACGTCATCTTCCGCGCTCACAAGATCTGTCATACTGACATTTGAGTCACGTTGACGGGCGGAAATACCCGAGTGGTTATCCGTATAAACATTCTTTTTTGCTGTCTGTAAGACGAAAAGCCTGATAGCACGCAGAGACTAACGTCGTCTTCTGCGCCCTTCGTCAATCGCGGCCGACAAGCCCGTTGACACGCGGAGATTTACGTCATCTTCCGCGCTCACAAGATCTGTCATACTGACATTTGAGTCACGCTGACGGGCGGAAATACCCGAGTGGTTATCCGTATAAACATTCTTTTTTGCTGTCTGTAAGACGAAAAGCCTGATAGCACGCAGAGACTAACGTCGTCTTCTGCGCCCTTCGTCAATCGCGGCCGACAAGCCCGTTGACACGCGGAGATTTACGTCATCTTCCGCGCTCACAAGATCTGTCATACTGACATTTGAGTCACGCTGACGGGCGGAAATACCCGAGTGGTTATCCGTATAAACATTCTTTTTTGCTGTCTGTAAGACGAAAAGCCTGATAGCACGCAGAGACTAACGTCGTCTTCTGCGCCCTTCGTCAATCGCGGCCGACAAGCCCGTTGACACGCGGAGATTTACGTCATCTTCCGCGCTCACAAGATCTGTCATACTGACATTTGAGTCACGTTGACGGGCGGAAATACCCGAGTGGTTATCCGTATAAACATTCTTTTTTGCTGTCTGTAAGACGAAAAGCCTGATAGCACGCAGAGACTAACGTCGTCTTCTGCGCCCTTCGTCAATCGCGGCCGACAAGCCCGTTGACACGCGGAGATTTACGTCATCTTCCGCGCTCACAAGATCTGTCATACTGACATTTGAGTCACGCTGACGGGCGGAAATACCCGAGTGGTTATCCGTATAAACATTCTTTTTTGCTGTCTGTAAGACGAAAAGCCTGATAGCACGCAGAGACTAACGTCGTCTTCTGCGCCCTTCGTCAATCGCGGCCGACAAGCCCGTTGACACGCGGAGATTTACGTCATCTTCCGCGCTCACAAGATCTGTCATACTGACATTTGAGTCACGCTGACGGGCGGAAATACCCGAGTGGTTATCCGTATAAACATTCTTTTTTGCTGTCTGTAAGACGAAAAGCCTGATAGCACGCAGAGACTAACGTCGTCTTCTGCGCCCTTCGTCAATCGCGGCCGACAAGCCCGTTGACACGCGGAGATTTACGTCATCTTCCGCGCTCACAAGATCTGTCATACTGACATTTGAGTCACGCTGACGGGCGGAAATACCCGAGTGGTTATCCGTATAAACATTCTTTTTTGCTGTCTGTAAGACGAAAAGCCTGATAGCACGCAGAGACTAACGTCGTCTTCTGCGCCCTTCGTCAATCGCGGCCGACAAGCCCGTTGACACGCGGAGATTTACGTCATCTTCCGCGCTCACAAGATCTGTCATACTGACATTTGAGTCACGCTGACGGGCGGAAATACCCGAGTGGTTATCCGTATAAACATTCTTTTTTGCTGTCTGTAAGACGAAAAGCCTGATAGCACGCAGAGACTAACGTCGTCTTCTGCGCCCTTCGTCAATCGCGGCCGACAAGCCCGTTGACACGCGGAGATTTACGTCATCTTCCGCGCTCACAAGATCTGTCATACTGACATTTGAGTCACGTTGACGGGCGGAAATACCCGAGTGGTTATCCGTATAAACATTCTTTTTTGCTGTCTGTAAGACGAAAAGCCTGATAGCACGCAGAGACTAACGTCGTCTTCTGCGCCCTTCGTCAATCGCGGCCGACAAGCCCGTTGACACGCGGAGATTTACGTCATCTTCCGCGCTCACAAGATCTGTCATACTGACATTTGAGTCACGTTGACGGGCGGAAATACCCGAGTGGTTATCCGTATAAACATTCTTTTTTGCTGTCTGTAAGACGAAAAGCCTGATAGCACGCAGAGACTAACGTCGTCTTCTGCGCCCTTCGTCAATCGCGGCCGACAAGCCCGTTGACACGCGGAGATTTACGTCATCTTCCGCGCTCACAAGATCTGTCATACTGACATTTGAGTCACGCTGACGGGCGGAAATACCCGAGTGGTTATCCGTATAAACATTCTTTTTTGCTGTCTGTAAGACGAAAAGCCTGATAGCACGCAGAGACTAACGTCGTCTTCTGCGCCCTTCGTCAATCGCGGCCGACAAGCCCGTTGACACGCGGAGATTTACGTCATCTTCCGCGCTCACAAGATCTGTCATACTGACATTTGAGTCACGTTGACGGGCGGAAATACCCAGTGGTTATCCGTATAAACATTCTTTTTTGCTGTCTGTAAGACGAAAAGCCTGATAGCACGCAGAGACTAACGTCGTCTTCTGGCCCTTCGTCAATCGCGGCCGACAAGCCCGTTGACACGCGGAGATTTACGTCATCTTCCGCGCTCACAAGATCTGTCATACTGACATTTGAGTCACGTTGACGGGCGGAAATACCCGAGTGGTTATCCGTATAAACATTCTTTTTTGCTGTCTGTAAGACGAAAAGCCTGATAGCACGCAGAGACTAACGTCGTCTTCTGCGCCCTTCGTCAATCGCGGCCGACAAGCCCGTTGACACGCGGAGATTTACGTCATCTTCCGCGCTCACAAGATCTGTCATACTGACATTTGAGTCACGCTGACGGGCGGAAATACCCGAGTGGTTATCCGTATAAACATTCTTTTTTGCTGTCTGTAAGACGAAAAGCCTGATAGCACGCAGAGACTAACGTCGTCTTCTGCGCCCTTCGTCAATCGCGGCCGACAAGCCGTTGACACGCGGAGATTTACGTCATCTTCCGCGCTCACAAGATCTGTCATACTGACATTTGAGTCACGTTGACGGGCGGAAATACCCGAGTGGTTATCCGTATAAACATTCTTTTTTGCTGTCTGTAAGACGAAAAGCCTGATAGCACGCAGAGACTAACGTCGTCTTCTGCGCCCTTCGTCAATCGCGGCCGACAAGCCCGTTGACACGCGGAGATTTACGTCATCTTCCGCGCTCACAAGATCTGTCATACTGACATTTGAGTCACGTTGACGGGCGGAAATACCCAGTGGTTATCCGTATAAACATTCTTTTTTGCTGTCTGTAAGACGAAAAGCCTGATAGCACGCAGAGACTAACGTCGTCTTCTGCGCCCTTCGTCAATCGCGGCCGACAAGCCCGTTGACACGCGGAGATTTACGTCATCTTCCGCGCTCACAAGATCTGTCATACTGACATTTGAGTCACGTGACGGGCGGAAATACCCGAGTGGTTATCCGTATAAACATTCTTTTTTGCTGTCTGTAAGACGAAAAGCCTGATAGCACGCAGAGACTAACGTCGTCTTCTGCGCCCTTCGTCAATCGCGGCCGACAAGCCCGTTGACACGCGGAGATTTACGTCATCTTCCGCGCTCACAAGATCTGTCATACTGACATTTGAGTCACGCTGACGGGCGGAAATACCCGAGTGGTTATCCGTATAAACATTCTTTTTTGCTGTCTGTAAGACGAAAAGCCTGATAGCACGCAGAGACTAACGTCGTCTTCTGCGCCCTTCGTCAATCGCGGCCGACAAGCCCGTTGACACGCGGAGATTTACGTCATCTTCCGCGCTCACAAGATCTGTCATACTGACATTTGAGTCACGTGACGGGCGGAAATACCCGAGTGGTTATCCGTATAAACATTCTTTTTTGCTGTCTGTAAGACGAAAAGCCTGATAGCACGCAGAGACTAACGTCGTCTTCTGCGCCCTTCGTCAATCGCGGCCGACAAGCCCGTTGACACGCGGAGATTTACGTCATCTTCCGCGCTCACAAGATCTGTCATACTGACATTTGAGTCACGTTGACGGGCGGAAATACCCGAGTGGTTATCCGTATAAACATTCTTTTTTGCTGTCTGTAAGACGAAAAGCCTGATAGCACGCAGAGACTAACGTCGTCTTCTGCGCCCTTCGTCAATCGCGGCCGACAAGCCCGTTGACACGCGGAGATTTACGTCATCTTCCGCGCTCACAAGATCTGTCATACTGACATTTGAGTCACGTTGACGGGCGGAAATACCCGAGTGGTTATCCGTATAAACATTCTTTTTTGCTGTCTGTAAGACGAAAAGCCTGATAGCACGCAGAGACTAACGTCGTCTTCTGCGCCCTTCGTCAATCGCGGCCGACAAGCCCGTTGACACGCGGAGATTTACGTCATCTTCCGCGCTCACAAGATCTGTCATACTGACATTTGAGTCACGTTGACGGGCGGAAATACCCAAGTGGTTATCCGTATAAACATTCTTTTTTGCTGTCTGTAAGACGAAAAGCCTGATAGCACGCAGAGACTAACGTCGTCTTCTGCGCCCTTCGTCAATCGCGGCCGACAAGCCCGTTGACACGCGGAGATTTACGTCATCTTCCGCGCTCACAAGATCTGTCATACTGACATTTGAGTCACGTTGACGGGCGGAAATACCCGAGTGGTTATCCGTATAAACATTCTTTTTTGCTGTCTGTAAGACGAAAAGCCTGATAGCACGCAGAGACTAACGTCGTCTTCTGCGCCCTTCGTCAATCGCGGCCGACAAGCCCGTTGACACGCGGAGATTTACGTCATCTTCCGCGCTCACAAGATTTGTCATACTGACATTTGAGTCACGTTGACGGGCGGAAATACCCGAGTGGTTATCCGTATAAACATTCTTTTTTGCTGTCTGTAAGACGAAAAGCCTGATAGCACGCAGAGACTAACGTCGTCTTCTGCGCCCTTCGTCAATCGCGGCCGACAAGCCCGTTGACACGCGGAGATTTACGTCATCTTCCGCGCTCACAAGATCTGTCATACTGACATTTGAGTCACGTTGACGGGCGGAAATACCCGAGTGGTTATCCGTATAAACATTCTTTTTTGCTGTCTGTAAGACGAAAAGCCTGATAGCACGCAGAGACTAACGTCGTCTTCTGCGCCCTTCGTCAATCGCGGCCGACAAGCCCGTTGACACGCGGAGATTTACGTCATCTTCCGCGCTCACAAGATCTGTCATACTGACATTTGAGTCACGCTGACGGGCGGAAATACCCGAGTGGTTATCCGTATAAACATTCTTTTTTGCTGTCTGTAAGACGAAAAGCCTGATAGCACGCAGAGACTAACGTCGTCTTCTGCGCCCTTCGTCAATCGCGGCCGACAAGCCCGTTGACACGCGGAGATTTACGTCATCTTCCGCGCTCACAAGATCTGTCATACTGACATTTGAGTCACGTTGACGGGCGGAAATACCCGAGTGGTTATCCGTATAAACATTCTTTTTTGCTGTCTGTAAGACGAAAAGCCTGATAGCACGCAGAGACTAACGTCGTCTTCTGCGCCCTTCGTCAATCGCGGCCGACAAGCCCGTTGACACGCGGAGATTTACGTCATCTTCCGCGCTCACAAGATCTGTCATACTGACATTTGAGTCACGCTGACGGGCGGAAATACCCGAGTGGTTATCCGTATAAACATTCTTTTTTGCTGTCTGTAAGACGAAAAGCCTGATAGCACGCAGAGACTAACGTCGTCTTCTGCGCCCTTCGTCATCGCGGCCGACAAGCCCGTTGACACGCGGAGATTTACGTCATCTTCCGCGCTCACAAGATCTGTCATACTGACATTTGAGTCACGTGACGGGCGGAAATACCCGAGTGGTTATCCGTATAAACATTCTTTTTTGCTGTCTGTAAGACGAAAAGCCTGATAGCACGCAGAGACTAACGTCGTCTTCTGCGCCCTTCGTCAATCGCGGCCGACAAGCCCGTTGACACGCGGAGATTTACGTCATCTTCCGCGCTCACAAGATCTGTCATACTGACATTTGAGTCACGTTGACGGGCGGAAATACCCGAGTGGTTATCCGTATAAACATTCTTTTTTGCTGTCTGTAAGACGAAAAGCCTGATAGCACGCAGAGACTAACGTCGTCTTCTGCGCCCTTCGTCAATCGCGGCCGACAAGCCCGTTGACACGCGGAGATTTACGTCATCTTCCGCGCTCACAAGATCTGTCATACTGACATTTGAGTCACGTTGACGGGCGGAAATACCCAGTGGTTATCCGTATAAACATTCTTTTTTGCTGTCTGTAAGACGAAAAGCCTGATAGCACGCAGAGACTAACGTCGTCTTCTGCGCCCTTCGTCAATCGCGGCCGACAAGCCCGTTGACACGCGGAGATTTACGTCATCTTCCGCGCTCACAAGATCTGTCATACTGACATTTGAGTCACGCTGACGGGCGGAAATACCCGAGTGGTTATCCGTATAAACATTCTTTTTTGCTGTCTGTAAGACGAAAAGCCTGATAGCACGCAGAGACTAACGTCGTCTTCTGCGCCCTTCGTCAATCGCGGCCGACAAGCCCGTTGACACGCGGAGATTTACGTCATCTTCCGCGCTCACAAGATCTGTCATACTGACATTTGAGTCACGTTGACGGGCGGAAATACCCGAGTGGTTATCCGTATAAACATTCTTTTTTGCTGTCTGTAAGACGAAAAGCCTGATAGCACGCAGAGACTAACGTCGTCTTCTGCGCCCTTCGTCAATCGCGGCCGACAAGCCCGTTGACACGCGGAGATTTACGTCATCTTCCGCGCTCACAAGATCTGTCATACTGACATTTGAGTCACGTGACGGGCGGAAATACCCGAGTGGTTATCCGTATAAACATTCTTTTTTGCTGTCTGTAAGACGAAAAGCCTGATAGCACGCAGAGACTAACGTCGTCTTCTGGCCCTTCGTCAATCGCGGCCGACAAGCCCGTTGACACGCGGAGATTTACGTCATCTTCCGCGCTCACAAGATCTGTCATACTGACATTTGAGTCACGTTGACGGGCGGAAATACCCGAGTGGTTATCCGTATAAACATTCTTTTTTGCTGTCTGTAAGACGAAAAGCCTGATAGCACGCAGAGACTAACGTCGTCTTCTGCGCCCTTCGTCAATCGCGGCCGACAAGCCCGTTGACACGCGGAGATTTACGTCATCTTCCGCGCTCACAAGATCTGTCATACTGACATTTGAGTCACGTTGACGGGCGGAAATACCCGAGTGGTTATCCGTATAAACATTCTTTTTTGCTGTCTGTAAGACGAAAAGCCTGATAGCACGCAGAGACTAACGTCGTCTTCTGCGCCCTTCGTCAATCGCGGCCGACAAGCCCGTTGACACGCGGAGATTTACGTCATCTTCCCGCTCACAAGATCTGTCATACTGACATTTGAGTCACGTTGACGGGCGGAAATACCCGAGTGGTTATCCGTATAAACATTCTTTTTTGCTGTCTGTAAGACGAAAAGCCTGATAGCACGCAGAGACTAACGTCGTCTTCTGCGCCCTTCGTCAATCGCGGCCGACAAGCCCGTTGACACGCGGAGATTTACGTCATCTTCCGCGCTCACAAGATCTGTCATACTGACATTTGAGTCACGTTGACGGGCGGAAATACCCGAGTGGTTATCCGTATAAACATTCTTTTTTGCTGTCTGTAAGACGAAAAGCCTGATAGCACGCAGAGACTAACGTCGTCTTCTGCGCCCTTCGTCAATCGCGGCCGACAAGCCCGTTGACACGCGGAGATTTACGTCATCTTCCGCGCTCACAAGATCTGTCATACTGACATTTGAGTCACGTTGACGGGCGGAAATACCCAGTGGTTATCCGTATAAACATTCTTTTTTGCTGTCTGTAAGACGAAAAGCCTGATAGCACGCAGAGACTAACGTCGTCTTCTGTGCCCTTCGTCAATCGCGGCCGACAAGCCCGTTGACACGCGGAGATTTACGTCATCTTCCGCGCTCACAAGATTGTCATACTGACATTTGAGTCACGCTGACGGGCGGAAATACCCGAGTGGTTATCCGTATAAACATTCTTTTTTGCTGTCTGTAAGACGAAAAGCCTGATAGCACGCAGAGACTAACGTCGTCTTCTGCGCCCTTCGTCAATCGCGGCCGACAAGCCCGTTGACACGCGGAGATTTACGTCAACTTCCGCGCTCACAAGATTTGTCATACTGACATTTGAGTCACGTTGACGGGCGGAGATACCCTAGTGGTTATCCGTATAAACATTCTTTTTTGCTGTCTGTAAGACGAAAAGCCTGATAGCACGCAGAGACTAACGTCGTCTTCTGCGCCCTTCGTCAATCGCGGCCGACAAGCCCGTTGACACGCGGAGATTTACGTCATCTTTCGCGCTCACAAGATCTGTCATACTGACATTTGAGTCACGCTGACGGGCGGAAATACCCGAGTGGTTATCCGTATAAACATTCTTTTTTGCTGTCTGTAAGACGAAAGTCCTGATAGCACGCAGAGACTAACGTCGTCTTCTGCGCCCTTCGTCAATCGCGGCCGACAAGCCCGTTGACACGCGGAGATTTACGTCATCTTCCGCGCTCACAAGATTTGTCATACTGACATTTGAGTCACGCTGACGGGCGGAAATACCCGAGTGGTTATCCGTATAAACATTCTTTTTTGCTGTCTGTAAGACGAAAAGCCTGATAGCACGCAGAGACTAACGTCGTCTTCTGCGCCCTTCGTCAATCGCGGCCGACAAGCCCGTTGACACGCGGAGATTTACGTCATCTTCCGCGCTCACAAGATCTGTCATATTGACATTTGAGTCACGTTGACGGGCGGAAATACCCAGTGGTTATCCGTATAAACATTCTTTTTTGCTGTCTGTAAGACGAAAAGCCTGATAGCACGCAGAGACTAACGTCGTCTTCTGCGCCCTTCGTCAATCGCGGCCGACAAGCCCGTTGACACGCGGAGATTTACGTCATCTTCCGCGCTCACAAGATCTGTCATACTGACATTTGAGTCACGCTGACGGGCGGAAATACCCGAGTGGTTATCCGTATAAACATTCTTTTTTCCTGTCTGTAAGACGAAAAGCCTGATAGCACGCAGAGACTAACGTCGTCTTCTGCGCCCTTCGTCAATCGCGGCCGACAAGCCCGTTGACACGCGGAGATTTACGTCATCTTCCGCGCTCACAAGATCTGTCATACTGACATTTGAGTCACGATGACGGGCGGAAATACCCGAGTGGTTATCCGTATAAACATTCTTTTTTGCTGTCTGTAAGACGAAAAGCCTGATAGCACGCAGAGACTAACGTCGTCTTCTGTGCCCTTCGTCAATCGCGGCCGACAAGCCCGTTGACACGCGGAGATTTACGTCATCTTCCGCGCTCACAAGATCTGTCATACTGACATTTGAGTCACGCTGACGGGCGGAAATACCCGAGTGGTTATCCGTATAAACATTCTTTTTTGCTGTCTGTAAGACGAAAAGCCTGATAGCACGCAGAGACTAACGTCGTCTTCTGCGCCCTTCGTCAATCGCGGCCGACAAGCCCGTTGACACGCGGAGATTTACGTCATCTTCCACGCTCACAAGATCTGTCATACTGACATTTGAGTCACGCTGACGGGCGGAAATACCCGAGTGGTTATCCGTATAAACATTCTTTTTTGCTGTCTGTAAGACGAAAAGCCTGATAGCACGCAGAGACTAACGTCGTCTTCTGCGCCCTTCGTCAATCGCGGCCGACAAGCCCGTTGACACGCGGAGATTTACGTCATCTTCCGCGCTCACAAGATCTGTCATACTGACATTTGAGTCACGCTGACGGGCGGAAATACCCGAGTGGTTATCCGTATAAACATTCTTTTTTGCTGTCTGTAAGACGAAAAGCCTGATAGCAGCAGAGACTAACGTCGTCTTCTGCGCCCTTCGTCAATCGCGGCCGACAAGCCCGTTGACACGCGGAGATTTACGTCATCTTCCGCGCTCACAAGATCTGTCATACTGACATTTGAGTCACGCTGACGGGCGGAAATACCCGAGTGGTTATCCGTATAAACATTCTTTTTTGCTGTCTGTAAGACGAAAAGCCTGATAGCAGCAGAGACTAACGTCGTCTTCTGCGCCCTTCGTCAATCGCGGCGACAAGCCCGTGACACGCGGAGATTTACGTCATCTTCCGCGCACACAAGATCTGTCATACTGACATTTGAGTCACGTGACGGGCGGAAATACCCGAGTGGTTATCGTATAAACATTCTTTTTTGCTGTCTGTAAGACGAAAAGCCTGATAGCACGCAGAGACTAACGTCGTCTTCTGCGCCCTTCGTCAATCGCGGCCGACAAGCCCGTTGACACGCGGAGATTTACGTCATCTTCCGCGCTCACAAGATTGTCATACTGACATTTGAGTCACGTTGACGGCGGAAATACCCGAGTGGTTATCCGTATAAACATTCTTTTTTCTGTCTGTAAGACGAAAGCCTGATAGCACGCAGAGACTAACTCGTCTTCTGCGCCCTTCGTCAATCGCGGCCGACAAGCCCGTTGACACGCGGAGATTTACGTCATCTTCCGCGCTCACAAGATCTGTCATACTGACATTTGGAGTCACGTTGCGGGCGGAGATACCCGAGTGGTTATCCGTATAAACATTCTTTTTTGCTGTCTGTAAGACGAAAAGCCTGATAGCACGCAGAGACTAAGATCGTCTTCTGCGCCCTTCGTCAATCGCGGCCGACAAGCCCGTTGACACGCGGAGATTTACGTCATCTTCCCGCTCACAAGATCTGTCATACTACATTTGAGTCACGCTGACGGGCGGGAAATACCCGAGTGGTTATCCGTATAAACATTCTTTTTTGCTGTCTGTAAGACGAAAGCCTGATAGCACGCAGAGACTAACGTCGTCTTCTGGCCCTTCGTCAATCGCGGCCGACAAGCCGTTGACACGCGGAGATTTACGTCATCTTCCGCGCTCACAAGATTGTCATACTGACATTTGAGTCACGTTGACGGCGGAAATACCCGAGTGGTTATCCGTATAAACATTCTTTTTTGCTGTCTGTAAGACGAAAAGCCTGATAGCACGCAGAGACTAAGATCGTCTTCTGCGCCCTTCGTCAATCGCGGCCGACAAGCCCGTTGACACGCGGAGATTTACGTCATCTTCCGCGCTCACAAGATCTGTCATACTGACATTTGAGTCACGTTGACGGGCGGAAATACCCGAGTGGTTATCCGTATAAACATTCTTTTTTGCTGTCTGTAAGACGAAAAGCCTGATAGCACGCAGAGACTAACGTCGTCTTCTGCGCCCTTCGTCAATCGCGGCCGACAAGCCCGTTGACACGCGGAGATTTACGTCATCTTCCGCGCTCACAAGATTTGTCATACTGACATTTGAGTCACGCTGACGGGCGGAAAAACCCGAGTGGTTATCCGTATAAACATTCTTTATTGCTGTCTGTAAGACGAAAAGTCTGATAGCATGCAGAGACTAACGTCGTCTTCTGCGCCCTTCGTCAATCGCGGTCGACAAGCCCGTTGACACGCGGAGATTTACGTCATCTTCCGCGCACACAAGATCTGTCATACTGACATTTGAGTCACGATGACGGGCGGAAATACCCAAGTGGTTATCCGTATAAACTTTCTTTTTTGCTGTCTGTAAGACGAAAAGCCTGATAGCACGCAGAGACTAACGTCGTCTTCTGTGCCCTTCGTCAATCGCGGCCGACAAGCCCGTTGACACGCGGAGATTTACGTCATCTTCCGCGCTCACAAGATCTGTCATACTGACATTTGAGTCACGTTGACGGGCGGAAATACCCGAGTGGTTATCCGTATAAACATTCTTTTTTGCTGTCTGTAAGACGAAAAGCCTGATAGCACGCAGAGACTAACGTCGTCTTCTGCGCCCTTCGTCAATCGCGGCCGACAAGCCCGTTGACACGCGGAGATTTACGTCATCTTCCGCGCTCACAAGATCTGTCATACTGACATTTGAGTCACGCTGACGGGCGGAAATACCCGAGTGGTTATCCGTATAAACATTCTTTTTTGTTGTCTGTAAGACGAAAAGCCTGATAGCAAGCAGAGACTAACGTCGTCTTCTGCGCCCTTCGTCAATCGCGCTCGACAAGCCCGTTGACACGCGGAGATTTACGTCATCTTCCGCGCACACAAGATCTGTCATACTGACATTTGAATCACATTGACGGGCGGAAATACCCAAGTGGTTATCCGTATAAACTTTCTTTTTTGCTGTCTGTAAGACGAAAAGCCTGATAGCACGCAGAGACTAACGTCGTCTTCTGTGCCCTTCGTCAATCGCGGCCGACAAGCCCGTTGACACGCGGAGATTTACGTCAACTTCCGCGCTCACAAGATTTGTCATACTGACATTTGAGTCACGTTGACGTGCGGAGATACCCTAGTGGTTATCCGTATAAACATTCTTTTTTGTTGTCTGTAAGACGAAAAGCCTGATAGCACGCAGAGACTAACGTCGTCTTCTGCGCCCTTCGTCAATCGCGGCCGACAGCCCGTTGACACGCGGAGATTTACGTCATCTTCCGCGCTCACAAGATCTGTTCATACTGACATT
>NW_021143853.1:0-21530 GCF_004193775.1 Glycine soja | reverse complement strand
AGCCCGCGAAGTTATTGCGTCGCGCTGTTCGCCAATTCTCCATTCTCCACTTTTTTTCGGAGCCCTATGCATTTTATTGCCTAGCGCTGTTCATGCATCCTCCACCTTCGAGTCTGGAGCCCCACGAAGTTATTGCGTAGCGCTGTTCGCCAATTCTCCATTCTCCACTTTTTTTCGGAGCCCCATGAATGTTATTGCCTAGCGCTGTTCATGAATCCTCCAGCAACGAGTCTGGAGCCCCGCGAAGTTATTGCGTAGCGCTGTTCGCCAATTCTCCATTCTCCACTTTTTTTCAGAGCCCCATGAATGTTATTTCCTAGCGTTGTGCATGCATCCTCCACCTACGAGTCTGGAGCCCTGCGAATTTATTGCATAGCGCTGTTCGCCAATTCTCCATTCTCCACTTTTTTTCGGAGCCCCATGCATTTTATTGCCTAGCGCTGTTCATGCATCCTCCACCTACGAGTCTGGAGCCCCGCCAAGTTATTGTGTAGCGCTGTTCGCCAATTCTCCATTCTCCACTTTTTTTCGGAGCCCCATGAATGTTATTGCCTAGCGCTATTCATGCATCCTCCACCAACGAGTCTGGAGCCCCGCGAAGTTATTGCGTCGTGCTGTTCGCCAATTCTCCATTCTCCACTTTTTTTCGGAGCCCCATGAATGTTATTGCCTAGCGCTGTTCATGCATCCTCGACCAACGAGTCTGGAGCCCCGGAGAGTTATTGCGTAGCACTATTCGCCAATTCTCCATTCTCCACTTTTTTTCGGAGCCCCATGAATGTTATTGCCTAGCGTTGTTCATGCATCCTCCACCTACGAGTCTGGAGCCCCGCCAAGTTATTGTGTAGCGCTGTTCGCCAATTCTCCATTCTCCACTTTTTTTCGGAGCCCCATGAATGTTATTGCCTAGCGTTGTTCATGCATCCTCAACCTACGAGTCTGGAGCCCCGCGAAGTTATCGCGTCGTGCTGTTCGCCAATTCTCCATTCTCCACTTTTTTTCGGAGCCCCATGAATGTTATTGCCTAGTGCTGTTCATGCATCCTCCACCAACGAGTCTGGAGCCCCGCAAAGTTATTGCATAGCGCTGTTCGCCAATTCTCCATTCTCCACTTTTCTTCGGAGCCCCATGCATTTTATGGCCTAGCGCTGTTCATGCATCCTCCACCTTCGAGTCTGGAGCCCCACGAAGTTATTGCGTAGCGCTGTTCACCAATTCTCCATTCTCCACTTTTTTTCGGAGCCCCATGTATCTTATTGCCTAGCGCTGTTCATGGATCCTCCACCTTCGAGTCTGGAGCCCCGTGAAGTTATTGCGTAACGCTGTTCGCCTATTCTCCATTCTCCACTTTTTTTCGAAGCCCCATGAATTTTATTGCCTTGTGTTGTTCATGCATCCTCCACCAACGAGTCTGGAGCCCCGCGAAGTTATTGCGTCGCGCTGTTCACCAATTCTCCATTCTCCACTTTTTTTCGGAGGCCCATGAATGTTATTGCCCAGCGCTGTTCATGCATCCTCCACCTTCGAGTCTGGAGCCCCGTGAAGTTATTGCGTAACGCTGTTCGCCTATTCTCCATTCTCCACTTTTTTTCGAAGCCCCATGAATTTTATTGCCTTGTGTTGTTCATGCATCCTCCACCAACGAGTCTGGAGCCCCGCGAAGTTATTGCGTCGCGCTGTTCGCCAATTCTCCATTCTCCACTTTTTTTCGGAGGCCCATGAATGTTATTGCCCAGCGCTGTTCATGCATCCTCCACCTTCGAGTCTGGAGCCCCACGAAGTTATTGCGTAGCGCTGTTCGCCAATTCTCCATTCTCCACTTTTTTTCGGAGCCCCATGAATGTTATTGCCTAGTGCTGTTCGTGCATCCTCCACCAACGAGTCTGGAGCCCCGCGAAGTTATTGCGTCACGCTGTTCGCCAATTCTCCATTCTCCACTTTTTTTCGGAGCCCCATGAATGTTATTGCCTGGCGCTGTTCATGCATCCTCCACCAACGAGTTTGGAACCCCGCGAAGTTATTGCGTAGCGCTGTTCGCCAATTCTCCATTCTCCACTTTTTTTCGGAGCCCCATGAATGTTATTGCCTAGCGCTATTCATGCATCCTCCACCTACGAGTCTGGAGCCCCGCGAAGTTATTGCGTCGCGCTGTTCGCCAATTCTCCATTCTCCACTTTTTTTCGGAGGCCCATGAATGTTATTGCCCAGCGCTGTTCATGCATCCTCCACCTTCGAGTCTGGAGCCCCGTGAAGTTATTGCGTAACGCTGTTCGCCTATTCTCCATTCTCCACTTTTTTTCGAAGCCCCATGAATGTTATTGCCTAGCGCTATTCATGCATCCTCCACCTACGAGTCTGGAGCCCCGCGAAGTTATTGCGTCGCGCTGTTCGCCAATTCTCCATTCTCCACTTTTTTTCGGAGGCCCATGAATGTTATTGCCCAGCGCTGTTCATGCATCCTCCACCTTCGAGTCTGGAGCCCCACGAAGTTATTGCGTAGCGCTGTTCGCCAATTCTCCATTCTCCACTTTTTTTCGGAGCCCCATGAATGTTATTGCCTAGTGCTGTTCGTGCATCCTCCACCAACGAGTCTGGAGCCCCGCGAAGTTATTGCGTCACGCTGTTCGCCAATTCTCCATTCTCCACTTTTTTTCGGAGCCCCATGAATGTTATTGCCTGGCGCTGTTCATGCATCCTCCACCAACGAGTCTGGAGCCCCGCAGAGTTATTGCGTAGCGCTGTTCGCCAATTCTCCATTCTCCACTTTTTTTCGGAGCCCCATGTATCTTATTGCCTAGCGCTGTTCATGGATCCTCCACCTTCGAGTCTGGAGCCCCGTGAAGTTATTGCGTAACGTTGTTCGCCTATTCTCCATTCTCCACTTTTTTTCGAAGCCCCATGAATTTTATTGCCTTGTGTTGTTCATGCATCCTCCACCAACGAGTCTGGAGCCCCGCGAAGTTATTGCGTCGTGCTGTTCGCCAATTCTCCATTCTCCACTTTTTTTCGGAGCCCCATGAATGTTATTGCCTAGCGCTGGTCATGCATCCTCCACCAACGAGTCTGGAGCCCCGGAGAGTTATTGCGTAGCACTATTCGCCAATTCTCGATTCTCCACTTTTTTTCGGAGCCCCATGAATGTTATTGCCTAGCGCTATTCATGCATCCTCCACCAACGAGTCTGGAGCCCCGCGAAGTTATTGCGTCGTGCTGTTCGCCAATTCTCCATTCTCCACTTTTTTTCGGAGCCCCATGAATGTTATTGCCCAGCGCTGTTCATGCATCCTCCACCTTCGAGTCTGGAGCCCCACGAAGTTATTGCGTAGCGCTGTTCGCCAATTCTCCATTCTCCACTTTTTTTCGGAGCCCCATGAATGTTATTGCCTAGCGCTGTTCATGCATCCTCCACCAACGAGTCTGGAGCCCCGGAGAGTTATTGCGTAGCACTATTCGCCAATTCTCGATTCTCCACTATTTTTCGGAGCCCCATGAATGTTATTGCCTAGCGTTGTTCATGCATCCTCCACCTACGAGTCTGGAGCCCCGCGAAGTTATTGTGTAGCGCTGTTCGCCAGTTCTCCATTCTCCACTTTTTTTCGGAGCCCCATGAATGTTATTGCCTAGCGCTGTTCATGCATCCTCCACCAACGAGTCTGGAGCCCCGCAGAGTTATTGCGTAGCGCTGTTCGCCAATTCTCCATTCTCCACTTTTTTCGGAGCCCCATGTATCTTATCGCCTAGCGCTGTTCATGGATCCTCCACCTTCGAGTCTGGAGCCCCGTGAAGTTATTGCGTAACGCTGTTCGCCTATTCTCCATTCTCCACTTTTTTTCGAAGCCCCATGAATTTTATTGCCTTGTGTTGTTCATGCATCCTCCACCAACGAGTCTGGAGCCCCGCGAAGTTATTGCGTCGCGCTGTTCGCCAATTCTCCATTCTCCACTTTTTTTCGGAGCCCCATGAATGTTATTGCCTAGCGCTGTTCATGCATCCTCCACCTTCGAGTCTGGAGCCCCACGAAGTTATTGCGTAGCGCTGTTCACCAATTCTCCATTCTCCACTTTTTTTCGGAGCCCCATGAATGTTATTGCCTAGCGCTGTTCATGCATCCTCCACCAACGAGTCTGGAACCCCGCGAAGTTATTGCGTAGCGCTGTTCGCCAATTCTCCATTCTCCACTTTTTTTCGGAGCCCCATGAATGTTATTGCCTAGCGCTATTCATGCATCCTCCACATTCGACTCTGGATCCCCACGAAGTTATTGCGTAGGGCTGTTTGCCAATTCTCCATTCTCCACTTTTTTCGGAGCCCCATGGATGTTATTGCCTAGTGCTGTTCGTGCATCCTCCACCAACGAGTCTGGAGCCCCGCGAAGTTATTGCGTCGCGGTGTTCGCCAATTCTCCATTCTCCACTTTTTTTCGGAGCCCCATGAATGTTATTGCCTAGCGTTGTTCATGCATCCTCCACCAACGAGTCTGGAGCCCCGCAGAGTTATTGCGTAGCACTATTCGCCAATTCTCCATTCTCCACTTTTTTTCGGAGCCCCATGAATGTTATTGCCTAGCGTTGTTCATGCATCCTCCACCTACGAGTCTGGAGCCCCGCGAAGTTATTGCGTAGCGCTGTTCGCCAATTCTCCATTCTCCACTTTTTTTCGGAGCCCCATGAATGTTATTGCCTAGCGCTGTTCATGCATCCTCCACCAACGAGTCTGGAACCCCGCGAAGTTATTGCGTAGCACTATTCGCCAATTCTCCATTCTCCACTTTTTTTCGGAGCCCCATGAATGTTATTGCCTAGCGCTGTTCATGCATCCTCCACCAACGAGTCTAGAACCCCGCGAAGTTATTGCGTAGCGCTGTTCGCCAATTCTCCATTCTCCACTTTTTTTCGTAGCCCCATGAAAGTTATTGCCTAGCGTTGTTCATGCATCCTCCACCTACGAGTCTAGAGCCCCGCGAAGTTATTGCGTAGCGCTGTTCGCCAATTCTCCATTCTCCACTTTTTTTCGGAGCCCCATGAATGTTATTGCCTAGCGCTGCTCATGGATCCTCCACCTTCGAGTCTGGAGCCCCGTCAACTTATTGCGTAGCGCTGTTCGCCAATTCTCCATTCTCCACTTTTTTTCGTAGCCCCATGAAAGTTATTGCCTAGCGTTGTTCATGCATCCTCCACCTACGAGTCTGGAGCCCCGCGAAGTTATTGTGTAGCGCTGTTCGCCAATTCTCCATTCTCCACTTTTTTTCGGAGCCCCATGAATGTTATTGCCTAGCGCTGCTCATGCATCCTCCACCTTCGAGTCTGGAGCCCCGTCAACTTATTGCGTAGCGCTGTTCGCCAATTCTCCATTCTCCACTTTTTTTCGGAGCCCCATGAATGTTATTGCCTAGCGCTGTTCATGCATCCTCCACCTTCGAGTCTGGAGCCCCACGAAGTTATTGCGTAGCGCTGTTCGCCTATTCTCCATTCTCCACTTTTTTTCGGAGCCCCATGAATTTTATTGCCTAGCGTTGTTCATGCATCCTCCACCAACGAGTCTGGAACCCCGCGAAGTTATTGCGTCGCGCTGTTCGCCAATTCTCCATTCTCCACTTTTTTTCGGAGCCCCATGAATGTTATTGCCTAGCGCTGTTCATGCATCCTCCACCAACGAGTCTGGAGCCCCACGAAGTTATTGCGTAGCGCTGTTCGCCAATTCTCCATTCTCCACTTTTTTTCGGAGCCCCATGAATGTTATTGCCTAGCGCTGTTCATGCATCCTCCACCAACGAGTCTGGAACCCCGCGAAGTTTTTGCGTAGCGCTGTTCGCCAATTCTCCATTCTCCACTTTTTTTCGGAGCCCCATGAATGTTATTGCCTAGCGCTATTCATGCATCCTCCACATTCGACTCTGGATCCCCACGAAGTTATTGCGTAGGGCTGTTTGCCAATTCTCCATTCTCCACTTTTTTCGGAGCCCCATGGATGTTATTGCCTAGTGCTGTTCGTGCATCCTCCACCAACGAGTCTGGAGCCCCGCGAAGTTATTGCGTCGCGGTGTTCGCCAATTCTCCATTCTCCACTTTTTTTCGGAGCCCCATGAATGTTATTGCCTAGCGCTGTTCATGCATCCTCCACCAACGAGTCTGGAGCCCCGCAGAGTTATTGCGTAGCACTATTCGCCAATTCTCCATTCTCCACTTTTTTTCGGAGCCCCATGAATGTTATTGCCTAGCGTTGTTCATGCATCCTCCACCTACGAGTCTGGAGCCCCGCGAAGTTATTGCGTAGCGCTGTTCGCCAATTCTCCATTCTCCACTTTTTTTCGGAGCCCCATGAATGTTATTGCCTAGCGTTGTTCATGCATCCTCAACCTACGAGTCTGGAGCCCCGCGAAGTTATTGCGTAGCGCTGTTCGCCAATTCTCCATTCTCCACTTTTTTTCGGAGCCCCATGAATGTTATTGCCTAGCGCTGTTCATGCATCCTCCACCAACGAGTCTGGAACCCCGCGAAGTTATTGCGTAGCGCTGTTCGCCAATTCTCCATTCTCCACTTTTTTTCGGAGCCCCATGAAAGTTATTGCCATGCGTTGTTCATGCATCCTCCACCTACGAGTCTAGAGCCCCGCGAAGTTATTGCGTAGCGCTGTTCGCCAATTCTCCATTCTCCACTTTTTTTCGGAGCCCCATGAATGTTATTGCCTAGCGCTGCTCATGGATCCTCCACCTTCGAGTCTGGAGCCCCGTGAAGTTATTGCGTAGCGCTGTTCGCCAATTCTCCATTCTCCACTTTTTTTCGGAGCCCCATGAATGTTATTGCCTAGTGCTGTTCGTGCATCCTCCACCAACGAGTTTGGAGCCCCGCGAAGTTATTGCGTCACGCTGTTCGCCAATTCTCCATTCTCCACTTTTTTTCGGAGCCCCATGAATGTTATTTCCTAGTGCTGTTCGTGCATCCTCCACCAACGAGTCTGGAGCCCCGCGAAGTTATTGCGTCACGCTGTTCGCCAATTCTCCATTCTCCACTTTTTTTCGGAGCCCCATGAATGTTATTGCCTAGCGCTGTTCATGCATCCTCCACCAACGAGTCTGGAACCCCGCGAATTTATTGCGTAGCGCTGTTCGCCAATTTTCCATTCTCCACTTTTTTTCGGAGCCCCATGAATGTTATTGCCTAGCGTTGTTCATGCATCCTCCACCTACGAGTCTAGAGCCCCGCGAAGTTTTTGCGTAGCGCTGTTCGCCAATTCTCCATTCTCGACTTTTTTTCGGAGCCCCATGAATGTTATTGCCTAGCGCTATTCATGCATCCTCCACATTCGACTCTGGATCCCCACGAAGTTATTGCGTAGGGCTGTTTGCCAATTCTCCATTCTCCACTTTTTTCGGAGCCCCATGGATGTTATTGCCTAGTGCTGTTCGTGCATCCTCCACCAACGAGTCTGGAGCCCCGCGAAGTTATTGCGTCGCGGTGTTCGCCAATTCTCCATTCTCCACTTTTTTTCGGAGCCCCATGAATGTTATTGCCTAGCGCTGTTCATGCATCCTCCACCAACGAGTCTGGAGCCCCGCAGAGTTATTGCGTAGCACTATTCGCCAATTCTCCATTCTCCACTTTTTTTCGGAGCCCCATGAATGTTATTGCCTAGCGTTGTTCATGCATCCTCCACCTACGAGTCTGGAGCCCCGCGAAGTTATTGCGTAGCGCTGTTCGCCAATTCTCCATTCTCCACTTTTTTTCGGAGCCCCATGAATGTTATTGCCTAGCGTTGTTCATGCATCCTCAACCTACGAGTCTGGAGCCCCGCGAAGTTATTGCGTAGCGCTGTTCGCCAATTCTCCATTCTCCACTTTTTTTCGGAGCCCCATGAATGTTATTGCCTAGCGCTGTTCATGCATCCTCCACCAACGAGTCTGGAACCCCGCGAAGTTATTGCGTAGCGCTGTTCGCCAATTCTCCATTCTCCACTTTTTTTCGGAGCCCCATGAAAGTTATTGCCTTGCGTTGTTCATGCATCCTCCACCTACGAGTCTAGAGCCCCGCGAAGTTATTGCGTAGCGCTGTTCGCCAATTCTCCATTCTCCACTTTTTTTCGGAGCCCCATGAATGTTATTGCCTAGCGCTGCTCATGGATCCTCCACCTTCGAGTCTGGAGCCCCGTGAAGTTATTGCGTAGCGCTGTTCGCCAATTCTCCATTCTCCACTTTTTTTCGGAGCCCCATGAATGTTATTGCCTAGTGCTGTTCGTGCATCCTCCACCAACGAGTTTGGAGCCCCGCGAAGTTATTGCGTCACGCTGTTCGCCAATTCTCCATTCTCCACTTTTTTTCGGAGCCCCATGAATGTTATTTCCTAGTGCTGTTCGTGCATCCTCCACCAACGAGTCTGGAGCCCCGCGAAGTTATTGCGTCACGCTGTTCGCCAATTCTCCATTCTCCACTTTTTTTCGGAGCCCCATGAATGTTATTGCCTAGCGCTGTTCATGCATCCTCCACCAACGAGTCTGGAACCCCGCGAAGTTATTGCGTAGCGCTGTTCGCCAATTCTCCATTCTCCACTTTTTTTCGGAGCCCCATGAATGTTATTGCCTAGCGCTGTTCATGCATCCTCCACCAACGAGTCTGGAACCCCGCGAAGTTATTGTGTAGCGCTGTTCGCCAATTCTCCATTCTCCACTTTTTTTCGGAGCCCCATTGTCATACCCTAATTTCGTCCGGGAACCTTTGCTCGATGACATGCGACCATTCTTTGGTCCTTGTGAGGTGCTTGGCACCCATCATTAGGCAATTTATGAAATTCCAGGACATGCCGAAAAACCAAAAAAAATATTGATGCACAATCCGTAAGTTTCCGTGACACACCGGAAATCAAAAGGAAGCATCGTTGCATAATTAAGTGAGGTTCCGTAACATTCCGTAAGTCAAAAAGGGGATGATTATGTAATCCGCAAGGTTCCGTAACATTACGGAAAGAAAACAAGTATCGTTACGAAATTCGTAAGTTTCCGTAACTTTACGAAAAAAGAATCACCAAAAAAAAACAGCAGAGGGGGTGTATTTAGTAAAAATAGGGGTGCAAATAGCACCCAGGCCCACTTGGGCCCTCCAGAAGATTCCTCCAGAAGGCGGTTGCTTCTGGAGGAAGCAACCCTGCTCGCCTGGGCGAGCTGAGCTCGCCTGGGCGAGCTGGGCGGCAAGCATCTCCCCTATTTTGCTATAAATAGGGGAGAAAATGAAGAAGAAAAGGATCCCAGCCCTTTAGGCACTTCTCTCTCTTTTGAATTTGCTTGGAAAATTTGTTTCCGTGAAGAAAATCTAAGCCGAGGCGCTTCCGAAACGTTTCCGTAACGTTTTCCGTGAGGAATCTCGCAAAGCTTTCAACCGTTCTTCGACGTTCTTCATTCGTTCTTCATCGTTCTTCGATCTTCAACGGGTAAGTACCTCGAACCAAGCTTTTCGATTCATTTTATGCACCCGTAGTGGTCCACATTGTGTTTCGTGCATTTTGATTCTCATTTTGTTTACTTTTTATACCCCCTGTTGACATGCTTAAGCCATTTTACTTAAGCCATTTCTCGCTTAACTTAAAAATAAAATAAATTTCCACCGAACGTTTGAATTGTATTATCCGTTAACTTCGGTTAAAATAAATTCCGACCGTTCGGTCATGCCGTAACCACGTTGGAAATCAAAAAAGAGGTAAAAATAATATAATAATAAAAAAAAACATCTTTTAGTAAAATAAACCGGAAAATCAATCGGACGTTTTCTCTTTGGGATTTCTCATTCTTAATCGAATTGAGTAATAACTAAAGTGAAACTAAGGCTAAAATCAACTCGCCTAGTCAAGCTCGTCCACAAAAATAGGTTTTTGAAGTTTGTCATTTCAATTTCTCACTAAAGTAAAAATGGATCATTTTTAAGGTCCAACGCCTTAAAATGATCACCTCTTAAAATCAAAAAGAATCACTTGATAAGAAAGAACTACGTAGGTCTGATTTTCTCATCCCAAATTGAGGAATACGTAGGAGCAAAGGGAAACACCCTTGTCGACCACAAAAAAGGAAAAATATAAAAAGGGTATAAAGGATATAAGAACATAAAAGGGAACAAAAAAATCAAAGTCATGTTTGCACATTCAATTAAAGGCTGCCGTCCCTTGGGACGGGCGTGTGGGGTGCTAATACCTTCCCCGTGCGTAAATACAACTCCCGAACCTTTCAACTTAAAAGTTCGTAGATCGCGTCTTTTCCGGTTTTTCCGACGTTTTCCTCAAATAAATGTTGGTGGCGACTCCGCGCGTATTCCTTTCGTGGAACACGCAATCCGCGAGTCTCGCGTCGCCCTCCCGCCGAAGGGTAGGTTACGACAGTTGGCGACTCCACTGGGGACTTTTTTTTTAGAGAGTTAGGCCATTTAATCTTGTGCAATGTTTTATCATGACTTTCTCCTTTGTTGGTTTCCCTTTATTTGTCTTATGTTCTTATATATATAAACTATTTTGTTGCTTTTAGTGTGTTTTAGAATGTATGCATGAGGTAAATATTTATTCATTTGATGCACACAAACACCAACACTATTTGCACACACTGTGAGTGAAAAGGGGCCCTATACCCGGGTTCATGGGAACATAAGGAGTGGAGGTGAATCTGTGATCATGCTAGGTCTCCGACTTGCTTGATTACAGTGAACCCTCATCTAGAGCTTTTCTCTTGAAAACCTATTGTTGCTAGTAGTCCCTACTGCTACGATATGTTCTTCAAAGGGGATGATACCTCTAGAAACCATCAAGAGAGATATAACTACCTTGGGGATTATTGCTAAAAGCCTAGTTAGTTCTCTCCCTTATAGGTCCCTTAAATAGGGGCACGAAGCAAACACGCTGCGTGCCATTTTTCACACTGCCACGCATGAGTATCATATACCCTTTTGCTTATGTTCAGTAAATATTGTCATACTGTGTACATTCTCGCATTGTGTCTTTTGCATAGGCATTGCATATGGGTTCTGTCTTGATCCCTACTGTAAACAAACCAACGGAGGGTCCGTGTCGCCTTCTTAAAAACGTGCGTTGGGGCATTTTGCTACCCCTAGACGTCATATCTAAGAAGGGGACAAATTCCCCGGACCCCCGCATTCCTAGATTGCATCTGTGTCATATGCATTCCATCATGCATTCATCCATTCCACCCATGAGATATCGGAGTTTTGATTTGCACCAGCTTTTATCTCACTTTAGTAAGCATGGGAACAAATCAAACCGGCAAGAGGTTCTACCAAGTCAAGGTCAAAAGCCCAGATACCACCCGCATCAAGGAATTAGGGCGGTTGATGGAACCCCTCCAAATGCAAGCCTTCCGCAAGACTTACGGAAAGATCTTAGAGTTGACCATAGCAGAGGTGTCCATAGAAGCCATTGCATCACTTACCCAATACTACGACCAGCCCTTGAGATGCTTCACATTCGGGGACTTCCAATTAGTACCAACCATTGAAGAATTTGAGGAAATTCTGGGATGTCCTCTCGGGGGAAGGAAACCATATCTTTCCTCCGGGTGTCTCCCCTCTTTGAGCAGAATTGCAACTGTGGTCAAGGATTCAGCCAGAGGGTTGGACCGCATAAAACAGACTCGGAACGGTATAGCGGGCCTGCCACAGAAGTACCTAGAAGACAAGGCGAGGGGTATGGCCAATCAAGGAGACTGGGTCCCGTTTATGGATGTGTTAGCTTTGCTAATTTTTGGGGTCGTCCTCTTTCCAAACGTGGATGGTTTGATAGACCTAGCAGCAATCGACGCTTTCCTTGCCTACCACCATAGCAAGGAAAGTCCGGTGGTAGCTGTCTTGGCAGATCTATTTGACACATTTGACCGAAGGTGCGAAAAGAGTAACGCACGGATCATCTGTTGCTTACCCGCCCTCTGTGTTTGGTTGGTTTCACACTTGTTCCAACAAGACACAAGACATCCATGTCCGCTCTTGAGCCATCGCTCATGTACTGAAAAGAGGAGAATAGATTGGGACCAGCTCTTGGCCGGGATAGGAGGTAGAACAATCAGTTGGTTCCCCCGATGGAAGGAAGGAAAAGAAGGGGTCCTTTTCTCATGTGGAAGATACCCAAACATTCCGCTGGTAGGAACGAGGGGTTGTATTAATTACAATCCCACGCTCGCTATAAGACAACTAGGGTACCCCATGAGGGGAGCACCGAGGGAAGGAAGCATGTCTCCTTTCCTTGTGAGGGATCTCGGCGCACAAAATTCCAAAACTATACAAAGAATCCATAAGGCATGGGAAACCCCGTTAAGGAAAGATCAAGAGCTTAGAGGCATTCGTAATGGCATCATTGGTGGGTACCACGAATGGCTGAAAGTTCGCATACGAGGTTTAGATTGGCTCGCCAAGTTAAAAGTCGTCAGCGAAGAGAATTTTGAAGCGCCGGAAGAGGACGAGGAAGTCCAAGCTCTCAAAAGCGAGTTAGGAAAGGCAAAACTCGCCAAGGAGAAGTTCAAGTTGGCTGCTACACACATTCGGAAGGAGTGCGCCGGGTTACGGGAAGAGAATGCAATTACCGCAAAAGCCCTTGAACAAGAGACCAAGAGGGCTCGCAAGGAAGAGTACGGCCGGAACAAATTTCGCGGAGCTCTATGGGGTAGCAATAATGAACTCAAGTTGCGAAGGGAAGAAAGGGACCAGTCGCGAGCACATAGCATGGTTCTGAAAGAGGAGTTTGTTCAAAGTCCAAAAGAAGCTTGTCTCAGCGTTTATGCGAGACGGAGACCAACATGCTAGCTATCATCGCCAAGTACCAAGAAGAGTTGGGTCTAGCCACGGCCCACGAGCATAGAATCACGGATGAGTATGCCCAAGTATATGCGGAAAAAGAGGCTAGAGGAAGGGTGATCGACTCTTTACACCAAGAGGCAACCATGTGGATGGATCGGTTTGCTCTTACCTTGAACGGGAGTCAAGAACTTCCCCGATTGTTAGCCAAGGCCAAGGCAATGGCAGACACCTACTCCGCCCCCGAAGAGATTCATGGGCTTCTCGGCTATTGTCAGCATATGATAGACTTAATGGCCCACATAATTAGAAATCGTTAGGAAACTTGTATGGTCTCTTAGACCTTGACTAGATATGACTTCCTTTTTTGAAATAAAATGAGTTGGTCCCATGTTCCTACTCCAAAAAACTTGTGCAAATCAAATCACTCCTGCATCTCATCTCTAGCATGCATTTTCTTTCTTTACCCACTCCTCACGTTTGGTTTTTTAGGGAAAAACACCATAACTAAACGCGCCGCAAGGGATCCCTATCGCACCAGATCTAAATCTAGAACGATGGGTGATCAAGAGGAGACGCAGGAACAGATGAAAGCCGACATGTCGGCTCTGAAAGAACAAATGGCCTCCATGATGGAGGCCATGTTAGGTATGAAACAGCTCATGGAGAAGAACGCGGCCACTGCCGCCGCTGTCAGTTCGGCTGCCGAAGCAGATCCGACTCCCTTGGCAACTACGCACCATCCTCCCTCAAACATAGTAGGACGGGGAAGGGACACACTGGGGCACGATGGCAGCCCTCACCTGGGATACAACCGAGCGGCTTACCCTTATGGACTGCCGCCCAACTATTCACCACCCATCTTGCAAGAAGATGCGGGCCACATTGCTTCTCCCGTCCATGAAAAAGAGCCTCATCAGCAGCCCGACGAAGTCCATAAAGACCCTCAAGATTATGCTCGGAGGGATGTCGAGTTTTATCCCCCGATCCCCGAAGGGCCGGCACCAGGCACGTTGCCCCAACCCAACATCGCAGCGTCGCCAATAGTTTTGTCTATGGAAGGGCCGCCCCCGGCAACTGAAGAAAGGAGGAAGTTCGATCTCCTTGAGGAAAGATTGAGGGCTGTGGAAGGATTTGGGGACTATCCGTTTGCCGACATGACGGATCTTTGCTTAGTACCCGATGTTGTTATTCCCCCGAAGTTCAAAGTGCCGGACTTCGACAAGTATAAAGGGACGACTTGTCCCAAAAACCATCTCAAAATGTACTGCCGTAAGATGGGCGCCCATTCTAAAGATGAAAAGCTGTTGATACACTTCTTTCAAGATAGCTTGGCCGGAGCTGCGGTAGTGTGGTACACTAATTTGGAAGCTACCCGTATCCGTACTTGGAAGGATCTGATTACCGCCTTCCTAAGGCAGTATCAGTACAATTCTGATATGGCTCCGGACCGTACTCAACTGCAGAATATGTTCAAGAAAGAGGGTGAAACCTTTAAAGAATATGCGCAGCGATGGAGGGATTTGGCGGCACAAGTAGCTCCTCCCATGGTTGAGAGAGAGATGATCACCATGATGGTAGACACTCTGCCAGTGTTCTACTATGAGAAGCTAGTGGGTTACATGCCGTCCAGCTTTGCGGATCTGGTGTTTGCCGGGGAAAGAATCGAGGTGGGATTGAAGAGAGGAAAGTTTGATTACATTTCCTCCACAAACGTGAACGCCAAAAGAATCGGGGCAACAGGGGCAAAAAGGAAGGAAGGAGATGCCCATGCCGTCTCTTCAACGCCCGCATGGGTCAAACCCCAGCAAACACCTCATGGTACCCATCAGTACGCGCAACATCACCCAAGCTTCTCGGCTCCTGCTGGGAACGCCTCTAGCTCAACACCCGTGCAGCCTAAGGCACCCACCCAGAGGGAAGCTCCCCAAGTTCCAACTCCGAACGCGACTCGACCGGCCGGTAATTCCAACACGACAAGGAACTTCCCTCAGAGACCGTTGCCGGAATTCACCCCGCTCCCAATGACGTACGAAGATCTTCTACCATCCCTCATCGCCAATCATTTGGCCGTGGTAACTCCCGGAAGGGTCTTCGAACCCCCTTTCCCGAAGTGGTATGACCCTAATGCAACTTGCAAATACCATGGGGGTGCCCCGGGGCATTCCATCGAAAAATGCTTGGCCCTTAAATGCAAGGTCCAACATCTAATGGATGCCGGATGGCTGACTTTCCAAGAGGATCGGCCCAATGTGAGGACCAATCCGCTCGCCAATCATGGAGGGGGAGCAGTTAATGCAGTTGAATCCGGTAGGCCCCACAGGTCTAAACCGTTGAGAGATGTGGCAACCCCTAGGAGGTTTATCTTTGAGGCCCTGCAAAAGGGAGGTGTAATTCCCCATAGTGGGTGTAAGGAGGATTCCTGTCTGCTACATCCCGGCGAGATGCATGACATGGAGACGTGTTTGGGAGTAGAGGAATTGTTACAGCGGATGATAGACCAAGGTCGACTAGAAGTCGGCATTGAAGGAAAAGAAGAGCAGCACATATGCATGCAATCTATGGAGGGGAGCGGTGTCGTGAAGCCCAAACCTTTGGTGATATACTTCACTAAGAGTGCAGCCTCGCAAAAGCCCGGGTACCCCTTGATGGCCAAACCTGTTCCTTTCCCGTATCAAGATAGTCACGCGGTCCCGTGGAGATATACACCTCCGGAGAAGAAGGAAGAAGAAGTCACAGACGTCAGCTCGCTGTCGGCTAAAGTAACAAATATCACGGGACTGAGTGGTGTGACCCGTAGTGGTCGTGTGTTCGCACCTCCGGACCTACCGGTCCAACCCGCCGACGTCAAGGGAAAAGGAAAGGTGGTGGAGGAGCAAGATGGCGAAGCACCCCACGCTTCGAATAAAGATATTCCAGCAAAGGGGCCCCCAGAGAAAAGGGATGGTAGAAAGGAGGTGTCGCTAGAGGAAGCCAGCGAGTTCCTTCGGATAATTCAGCAGAGCGAATTCAAGGTTATCGAACAGCTCAACAAAACCCCGGCTAGGGTCTCGCTGCTAGAGTTACTTATGAGCTCCGAGCCTCATCGGGCTCTGCTAGTAAAAGTGCTGAACGAGGCTCACGTGGCCCAAGATATTTCGGTAGAAGGTTTCGGAGGGCTGGTCAACAATATCACTGCCAACAACTATCTTGCCTTCGCCGAAGAAGAAATCCCCGCCGAGGGGAGAGGGCATAATAAGGCTTTACACGTATCAGTCAAGTGTATGGACCATATCGTGGCCAAGGTACTTATCGATAATGGTTCCAGTTTAAACGTGATGCCTAAGAGCACTTTGGACAAGTTACCATTCAATGCTTCCCATTTAAAACCAAGTTCAATGGTGGTTCGGGCCTTCGACGGCACTCGCCGAGAGGTTAGGGGAGAGATCGATCTCCCAGTACAAATAGGCCCTCACACCTGTCAAGTCACCTTCCAAATAATGGACATTAACCCACCCTACAGTTGCCTGTTGGGGCGCCCGTGGATCCACTCAGTGGGTGTTGTGCCTTCTACACTCCACCAAAAGCTGAAATTCGTAGCAGAGGGGAACTTGGTCATCGTGTCAGGCGAGGAAGATATCTTGGTAAGCTGCCCATCCTCCATGCCTTATGTGGAAGCCGCAGAAGAATCGTTAGAAACCGCTTTCCAGTCTTTTGAGGTGGTCAGCATTTCCTCCGTGGACTCCCTCTTTGGGCAACCTTGTCTGTCCGATGCGGCGGTAATGATGGCCCGAGTTATGTTGGGGAACGGTTATGAACCCGGGATGGGTTTAGGCAAAGACAATGGCGGCATAACTAGCCTGATAAAAACCCAAGGAAATCGTGGGAAGTATGGTTTAGGCTATAAGCCCACTCAGGTAGACATGAAAAGAAGCATCGCGGGAAGGAAGAACAGTGGTCAGAGCTCGCGTTGGAGGCAAGAAAGTGAAGGAAGCCCGCCCTGCCACATAAGTAGAAGTTTTATAAGTGCGGGTCTGGGAGACGAAGGTCAAGTGGTCGCGATATGTGAAGATGATGTTCCAAGTACTTTGGATTTGGTCCGACCATGCCCTCCTGATTTCCAACTGGGAAATTGGCGGGTGGAGGAACGCCCCGGCATTTACGCAACAAGCATAATGTAAACCTTTACGGTTTTAAAAGCTCTATAGTTGGGCCTAGGCTTTAGAGTTTTCATTTTGTTAAGGCTTTGTGTCTTTTGTCTTTGAATTTATAATACAAGGATCTTTCTTCATCTGTTCCTAGTCTCTACCCATTCTCATTCATTTGCATGTTTACTTCTTTTTCTAAAACGGCAGATTCGATGACGAGTCCCCCGAAGGTACTAATACCTGGGACCCGTCTATCAACTTCGAGCAAGCAATGAACCAAACGGAAGATGAAGGAGATGAGGATGTGGGACTTCCTTCGGAACTAGAAAGAATGGTCGCCCATGAGGACCAAGAAATGGGGCCTCATCAAGAAGAAACAGAGCTAGTAGACTTAGGAATTGGCAGTGGAAAGAGGGAAGTAAAGATAGGTACAGGCATTACCGCACCTATCCGTGAAGAATTAATAACCCTGCTAAAAGACTACCAAGACATCTTTGCTTGGTCCTACCAAGATATGCCCGGTTTGAGTTCTGACATTGTGCAGCACCGATTGCCTCTAAATCCCGGGTGTTCCCCAGTAAAACAGAAATTGAGGAGGATGAAACCCGAAACGTCCTTGAAGATAAAAGAAGAAGTGAAGAAGCAGTTTGACGCTGGATTTCTGGCCGTCGCTCGGTATCCAGAATGGGTTGCCAACATCGTACCAGTTCCTAAAAAGGGTGGGAAAGTACGAATGTGTGTAGATTACCGGGACCTGAATCGGGCCAGTCCCAAGGACAATTTTCCGTTACCACACATCGATATCCTCGTAGATAACACGGCCAATTTCGCTTTATTTTCCTTCATGGATGGTTTCTCTGGTTACAATCAGATAAAGATGGCGCCCGAGGATATGGAAAAGACTACTTTCGTCACCCTGTGGGGAACGTTCTGTTACAAGGTGATGTCCTTTGGACTCAAGAACGCCGGGGCAACTTATCAACGGGCCATGGTAGCTTTGTTCCATGATATGATGCATCAAGAGATCGAGGTCTACGTGGACGACATAATTGCTAAATCTAAATCTGAGGAAGAACACCTTGTCAACCTGCGGAAGTTGTTCGAAAGGCTTAAGAAATATCAATTAAGGTTGAACCCCGCTAAGTGTACCTTTGGGGTCAAATCAGGGAAATTGCTTGGTTTCGTTGTAAGCCAGAAAGGGATAGAGGTAGACCCCGAAAAAGTGAAGGCTATCCTTGAGATGCCAGAACCCCGTACAGAGAGGCAAGTCCGAGGTTTCCTGGGGCGCTTGAATTATATCGCCAGATTCATATCGCAGCTCACCGCCATTTGCGAGCCGTTGTTTAAACTCTTGCGCAAAAACCAAACTGATCGGTGGAATGAGGATTGCCAAGAGGCTTTTGGAAGGATCAAAAAGTGCCTAATGAATCCTCCCGTGCTTATGCCACCAGTACCTGGAAGGCCTCTCATTTTGTACATGACAATCTTGGACGAGTCAATGGGGTGTATGCTGGGGCAACATGACGAATCCGGAAAAAAAGAGCGCGCTGTTTACTACCTAAGTAAGAAGTTCACGACCTGTGAGATGAATTACTCCTTGCTCGAAAGAACGTGTTGTGCTTTGGTATGGGCATCCCATCGCTTAAGGCAATACATGCTGAGCCATACTACCTGGTTGATATCCAAAATGGACCCGGTTAAGTACATCTTTGAAAAGCCAGCTCTCACAGGACGAATCGCCCGGTGGCAAGTCTTGCTATCTGAGTTTGATATAGTCTACGTCACCCAAAAGGCGATAAAAGGAAGCGCTTTGGCAGATTATTTGGCTCAACAGCCTCTTAACGACTACCAGCCCATGCATCCGGAATTCCCGGATGAGGACATCATGGCCTTGTTCGAGGAAAGGTTGGACGAGGATCGGGACAAATGGACTGTATGGTTTGACGGAGCGTCAAACATTCTAGGTCATGGCGTTGGGGCAGTGTTGATCTCTCCGGACAATCAATGTGTACCTTTCACAGCCAGGCTAGGATTCGACTGTACCAACAACATGGCCGAATATGAAGCATGTGCCCTAGCCGTCCAGGCAGCAATTGACTCCGATGTCAAACTACTCAAGGTGTACGGCGACTCAGCGTTGGTAATCCATCAGCTGAGAGGAGAATGGGAAACTAGAGATCCCAAGCTGATACCCTACAAAGCCTACATCAAGGAGTTGGCTGAGACTTTCGATGAGATCTCCTTCCATCATATTCCCCGCGAGGAAAATCAAATGGCGGATGCACTTGCTACATTGGCATCTATGTTCCAGCTAACACCGCACGGGGACCTACCCTACATTGAATTTCAGTGTCGTGGCAAACCCGCACATTGTTGCCAAGTGGAAGAGGAACGAGACGGAAAGCCCTGGTATTACGACATCAAGCGATATGTCGAAAGCAAAGAATACCCGCCAGAGATTGCCGACAACGATAAAAGGACATTGAGGAGGTTGGCAGCCAGTTTCTTCATGAGCGGAGGCACACTGTATAAGAGAAATCACGACATGACACTCCTGCGATGTGTGGATGCCAAGGAGGCAAATCACATGATCGAGGAAGTCCATGAGGGCTCATTTGGAACGCACGCCAACGGGCATGCTATGGCCAGGAAGATCTTAAGAGCAGGTTATTACTGGCTTACCATGGAAAGTGATTGTTGTGTCCATGTGAGGAAGTGCCACAAATGTCAAGCGTTCGCAGATAATGTCAATGCCCCACCACATCCTCTGAATGTCATGTCCGCCCCTTGGCCTTTCTCCATGTGGGGAATAGATGTCATCGGGGCCATTGAGCCCAAGGCCTCGAATGGTCATCGCTTCATCCTCGTAGCGATAGATTATTTCACCAAGTGGGTCGAGGCGGCTTCATATACCAATGTCACAAGGAATGTGGTGGTCAGGTTCATTAAGAAAGAGATCATTTGCCGATATGGTTTGCCAAGGAAGATTATCACGGACAACGGCACCAACCTGAATAATAAGATGATGGCAGAAATGTGCGAGGAGTTTAAAATCCAGCATCACAATTCCACGCCCTACCGGCCAAAGATGAATGGAGCCGTGGAAGCGGCCAATAAGAATATCAAAAAGATTATCCAAAAGATGACCGTGTCATACAAGGATTGGCACGAGATGCTCCCATTCGCGTTACATGGTTACCGAACTTCAGTGCGAACGTCAACTGGGGCAACGCCGTTCTCATTGGTATATGGGATGGAGGCGGTGTTACCGTTTGAGGTGGAAGTCCCGTCATTAAGGATCTTGGCGGAATCCGGGTTAAAGGAATCAGAGTGGGCTCAAACACGCTACGATCAGCTCAACCTCATTGAGGGCAAGCGCTTAACAGCCATGAGTCATGGGCGCTTATACCAGCAGAGAATGAAGAGTGCATTCGACAAGAAAGTACGCTTACGCAAGTTCCATGAGGGAGACCTTGTGCTAAAGAAAATGTCCCATGCTGTCAAGGACCATCGAGGGAAATGGGCCCCGAACTACGAAGGGCCTTTTGTTGTGAAGAGGGCTTTTTTCGGAGGAGCCCTGGTGCTTACCAACATGGATGGCGAAGAGCTACCTTCACCCGTGAACTCTGATGTCGTCAAACAATATTATGCTTAGAAGCTGGGGCAATTAAGGATGTCGCTGCATGTTCTCTATCTTTACGCGTTTTCTAGATTTCCCCCCGGGGATTTCCGGTCCGTTGTATCTCTTGTTACGATCTTTCAAAGAAATGAACATGGATTTGAGGCTTTTAGTCCTCATGTTAGTTTCACACCTTGCGTTAATTTGTGATCGCCTGAGCCCTTCCGCTCAGTTCATGGGATCCCCCAAGCGCTTAATTAGAATTGAACCTGAACCAACTTTCCCTAAATTTTCAGCGTTTGAAAACATTCATGCATACGCATACGCATACGCATGTATATTGTTGTGGTAAAAACAGGGGCAGGATCACCTTGGGCTACCCTCTGGAGTGAAGACAAAACATGAATGGCAGAAACCAGTCAAGGTAGGGTAATAATGCGGCCAAGATTGGCCATACCTGGTTGTTTATTACTTGCAGGTACTTAAGGATGAACGCAAGCGGGGATGGGGTCACGACCGACCGATCGTCGCTCTTCTCTTTGCGAAACAAGCAGGGAATGTCGCTGCAAGGCAGCCCCGTATCCTTTCTATTTTTTAGCTTTCTTTTACTATTTGTTTGTTTTAAAAAGGAAAAGAGTAATAATAAGATAAGTAATCAACGCCTAATTCTAACCTAAGTAAGTTCAAGTTAGGCAAAATGCTAATCCATGAGAAGGGAGGGGACATGGTCAATGTTCCCCTCAAAAAAAAAAAAAAAAAAAAAAAAAAAAAAAGTGCAGGTTAGCTCGCCTGGGCGAGCTGGGCTCGCCTGGGCGAGCCACCTCTGCACCAAAATATAAAAATGACGAAGGGGGGACATTTTTTTCATTCAAAAACTTCCCCCCCCTCATTCAAAAAAGAAGGCTCACGGGACTCACGGATTTTGCAGCCCTTAGGTCACCATTTTTTGCGTTTTTGATTCCGTTTTGCTCTATTATTCGTCTCCAACAAGTAAGTACCTCATTCTTGGGCTTTCTAG